>NC_142931.1:92105096-92222596 GCF_046866305.1 Octopus bimaculoides | reverse complement strand
TTTTTCAACTTGCAAGAAATAACAGACAAACTTTCCTCAAATCACACACCGTCATCTTGAAACTGGAAGCATACATTAAATAAAATAGTCCTATGGACACTACTGGAAATAAAATGCAAAAAAGTCAGCTCATTCAGGCCTCACCTAGCACAAAACAACAACATTAGCATCACTGACATATTTAACAGGATGTCTACCATTGCATGTGTTACAAATCCAAGTCATAAAACACCAGCCAATCTGTCATATAGTGCCTGTGTTACCTACTGTACATCTAAGGCAATGTTGATTGTGTCATTTCATCATTTAATGTCTTTGTTCCACACTGGCACAGCTTAGACAGTTTGATAAGATCAGATGAGCTGGAGGACTGTGCTGAGCTCCAATGTCTGCTTTAGTAGGGTTTCTATAGCTAGATGTCCTTAGAATACACTGGATGCTTTTTTTGTGACACTGGCACTAGTGAGATCAAGAAACTTGCAAGACAAGGCTCCTCAGCTGAGTGGGAGAGCAGGTGGCTTTGTGTCAGGTATTCAGAGGCGAAAGCATGAGAGAGAACAGGAACAGGTATCTTGCTGTGGAGTAGATACATGGCTAGAACAGCTGAAAAGGGAGAAAGGATGATGGAGATGAGGTGTCAGGGCATACTCTTAATGTACAAGAAAGTAAATATAAGATCAATAAGGACAAAAAAAGAAAATGAAGATAGCTGGAGAGTAGGTTTGCGAGGTAGAAGATAGTTAGAGATGGGGACAGAGATGAGTGTAGTGAATGGTGAACACAGGTGGAGAAATGGTCAATGATTAATCTCATTTGTGGGGGGGGGGGGGGCAGGTAATAAGTGGCAATACATAGGGGTGGGTGAGGGCAGTGGAAAGCAACAGTATAATGAGAAATAGGGAAATGATGTGAAGTGGTGGGGAGAGAGAGAGAGAAGGATACAGTGGCAGAGGTTAGAGGTACATAGGGGTCAATATAGTAAGTGACAAACAAGTGGTTGGGATTGGAGATAAATATAAAGGGCATTTAATGGAAAATAAAGTGATAAGAGATGATATCAGGAATACAGGGTGGGTAACAAGTATAATGGTTCCAAGGAGAAAGAGAACTGGTTGCACAAAAGATGGGAATGAAATATATGCAGTTCTACTCTCATGTAAATAGTGCCACTGCTGGAATGGAGAGATGGGTGTGATGGAGATGGGTTGTGAAGAAAGCTTGACAAGTACACATTGGCTGTAGGGCCATAAACATTTATGATATGCATTTAGGACCTCATTTTTGCTGAGGTGGACAGATCTTTCACATTTCCAATGACAACATATAAACTATAGTCAGCAAGATGGCATTTTATCAATTTATCCTGTAGCAACTTTCACAACAGATGAAATGAAAGATATTAAATATTAGAATTAAGACAACTGAAAAGAACATAACTTATTTGACACTTAAAACATGGAAGTCTGAAAGTAGTGATTGTGGACCTCATAGAAGCAGCTCAGAATTATCTTTTGACAGTATGGTAAAAAAGAAACATCTTAACAATCAGTTGTTTCAAATGGTGTATGTGCAAACATACCAAAGAAAAACTAATGCAAATATTGTTGTCCTTGCTAAAGACTCAATATTTTAACTAGTATAATGGAACTGCATTCTATCTCCAATGAAACGTTTATAAGATTTATTGGTTGTATATTCTTTGAATGATATTAATACTTGCTTATTCATGATCCAAGAATGCTGGCAGAAGGTAAAAAAAAGGGTCGTTGTACTGTGTGTATGTGTATGTTTCAAAGATATGTACATAGCTTAATACTACTTCCCTCTGATTAAAACTGATTATGATCAATCTTTAATCTTCCCATTTTGGACTCTAGAGTTCCAAGAGTATCACATACGAAAAATTTTTATAATTAATCATTTTTTTATAAACTCATTTTTAGATAATAGCCACATAGGGCATTTTAGGGCAAAGTAATGTCGAATTACTCTGTGGAAAAAACCAGAGACAGATGTTCACACAATTTCTACAGTAGTTTGAAGAAGATTGTTTGATATTTTGAATGCAATATATGTCTTGGGGTCAAATATGAGAGAGCAAATACAGTCATTTTTTATATATCCATTTTCAAAACATTTTTGTTTTACCTTTGTAATATACAACATTGACCCTTGGAGTAGCCATACATAGAACAATAATTTACTAATGTTTATTTTTGTTCATGCATACACGCATATATTGTCCTCACTTACTTTAAGCCTCTTTCTTTGAAACATAATACTGAAATCAGAAATATTAAGGGAAACACACAGTGACCAGTACTTTACCTGTTCAATAATTTCAAGCTTGACATTTAAGAAACTATAGCAAAATATTACATAGAAAATACATGATAACTTCCAACAAGAAAAAGCATCCTGAGTGTACCATTCTAACTGCTAACTACATCAGAAAATCAATTTTCTGAGCAGTGTACTAAAGGGATCTGCACTCTTGCCCATTCTTTTAATTTATACCTACATGACTTATACTGCATCTCCACACACTGACAGCCTCATATGCAGATAGCATTACTTTCACATCCTCTTACTATTCCACAGACATTGCTGCACAACTATTTCAACACTATTTAAATCAAGAAACTCAGTGCTACAACAACAGACTTAAAGTAGCATCGACTACATCCATTGTCTTGTTTCTTACCAGCAGCACCAGAGGAGAAATACAACCAACCATCATACTCAAGAACAGAAACATACCACACACACAGAAAACAGAACTACTAGGAGTTACAGACATCCCTTCACTACATTCACAACACATAGAAGACATAACAAAGAAAGCAAAACAATGTACAAACATAGGGCAATCACAAGTATCACATTTAGTCAACACCAATGGAGTATACATAATATAAATAATACAATTATCCATCATGAACAAAGCTAGTTTTGCCTGGGCCTCAGTCTTTTTACAATAAACTACAAACAATACTAAACAGCACACTTCACACCATAACAGGTTTTATACACACACACATAAATAATGGCAACATCTATGGTCTCACTGACCCTAAACTATGCCAGGATGCTCATCAACAATACATACAGAGGAGTTTGCTTTCAATGTAACTACTACTAGAATTTATGGTGTGCAGATATAAACTGACTAGTGAAGACAATATGTCTATATTATCATATTTCTCTCTATCAAATTTATCACAACATGCGATAGTATGTTGTATAGTCTTCAGTTAGATAGAGACATGGTATAACTAGACTTGTGGGTTGCATTTTGTCATTCAATTGATTACCTGCACAGCACAGGACTGCTCAATCAAGGATAGCCAGGGACAACAACAACTAGAGATAATTTCAATAATTATGTTTGTTTTAAAGAGTAAAGAACAGGTAAACTCTTAATGTGAAGCATCTATGGTTGAGCTCTTACTCAGACCCAATCCTTTCACTCATATTAACACCCTGAAAATAATGAATATCAAATTTAATTATAGTTTTAGTTCTAAAAATTTGTATTTGTGTAAGCAGAAGCAAGGTAGCTAAGTGGATAAAATATTGGACTTTATCTGCTCAAAGAATCTGGGTTCAAATTTCCTACAGGTTTTTGGTTGTTTCTTAGCAAAACACATTCGTTGCTGTTTCATTACATTTACCTTTTATCTTCTTTCAGTCATTAGACTGTGGCCATGTTGGACAATACTTTGAAGAATTTTAGTCAAATGAATTGACCCCAGTACTTATTTTTTTAAGCCTAATACTTTTGGTTGCTTTTGCCAAGCTGCTGCATTATGGGTACATATTCACACCAATACCAGTTGTCCAGCAGTGTTTGGGGACAAACACAGACAAAGAAACACACACACACATATATATATATATATATATATATATATACATAACAGTTTGTTGGGAATATCACCAAATACTTGGAAATATAACCTCCAGTAGACTGGTATCTTTTGCACAGAGAGAAAAAGATTTATCTTTCATTCATTAGCATTTTGAAGCATACATTAATGCTACAAAACTGTAAATAAGTTTTATGTCTCCTATACATATCCTTCTATAGACCATCATCATTTTAATGTTTAATTTTCCATGCTTGCATAGGTCAGATGGGACTATATTGGGATAGAGGTTTATATGGCCAAATACTCTTCTTGCTGCCAACCCTCACTTGCTTTCAAGCAAGATAATAATACTCCAATCAATCGAACAATGAACAACCTGGACACGGGCACACAGAGAATTCAAAACAAATAACACCATTTGAATGAGTCTTTTGTTTCCAAAGATCATGCAATATGTCAAGAAGCCCCAATTTGCTTTTGCAGTGAACTGCAAACAAACAGCAAGTGAACCCTGAGGCTTTTGTTTACAATCAGTGAAGACACACATTGAAATATATGGAACTGAAATAATCACAAAAAAACAAATTATTGATATTCTAAGACCTTCATTTTGATTGTTTCAATGATTTTATTAAAATCATATATTTTTACAAAATTATTTCATCAGACATAGTTTCCAAAATATTTTGAAAATGTTTTCTGAGGAAATGGTTTTGTATAATTTTCAAAAAATAACCAAAACGATCATAATAAAGGGCATGAAATATCGATAATTTATTTTCTGTGATTATTTCAATTTACTGAGGCTCTTCTACATTATAGCCAAATTCCAAATATAAATGAGCTGATTTACTGTTCTTGAGAAGACTCATCAAGTCAAGTGAAACCATAGTTGTGATCAGTGCCAGTGACACATAAAAGCACCAGTGCTGGTGGCACAAAGAGCACCCACTATCCCTTGGAGTGGTTGGTGTTAGGAAGGGCATCCAGCTGTAGAAACCAAGCTAAAGTCAGACTGGATCCTGGTGCAGCTCACCGGCTTGCCAGTTCCAATGAAACTGTCTAATCCATGCCAGCATGGAAAGCAGACATTAAATGATGATATGATGATGCAGCTTTATATACTGTTAAATGTGCAATAGTGGAGTATGGGAACTTAATGTGATTTGAATATTGAGCCCAAATCCTTATGGTAATGTGTTGTATATTAAAGCACATCATCAAGCATGTATGCATGCATGGCATACATACATATGTATCACTCACAAGGTATTAGTCAACTTTCAACTATAGTACAGGACACTAGAGAACAACCACCACACACTAAGACTAAACCTTCAATAGTAGTATAGATCATGGTTCTGTGACCCTCCTGTCATATTACCCTAAAATTAACAGTGAAACATAACCCAATCACTTCCATTTACTTATTCTATATGAATTACTATAAATGATGTATTTTCAGCTTCTGAACATCACTAATATTCAGAAATTAGAAGAGATCTGAAAATGGAATCATGTTATGTAAAGAGTTTGTAATGGAGGGGAAAAATGAAATACAGGAAAATGAAAACAAATTTTTAAAATTCAATTGAATAATTGATGTCATAGGGCGGAACATATTAGCTTTACATGTTGTAACAAGTTATGCTAGAAAACATAATTTAATGTGGCACATGATAATGAATGAGGTACATAGATATGATGTCATGGGCTGGAATACTCTACATTATTAAAATAACATGCAATGCAGTAAATGACATAAAATGCTGCATGAGACAATGTGACATATGTAATATGGTGTATGAGATATTCAAATGATTTTGATGATAGAAGATAGTAAATGATGCTGATGTAATGTGATACATGATATAAGTTATCAAAAGTAGTGATATATATTTTGCTGTTGTGTGATGCATAAAATGAGAAGTGGTACAGAGTATGATAAGATACATGATAAAATGGGATGTATTGAATAAATTTGGCATGTGAAGTAATGTTGCATGTAACATGGCAGTGAATATGAAGTCTTTTGAAACAGAGTTCTCTTTTTTTCTTTTGGGGCTTTATTAAGAATACTATAGAAAAAGCTAACATGAAGAGTTTACAGCATGAAAGAGCTTTTCCAGTCTAATACAGTTTTCAGAAGGGAATTACTAGTTATAAAAATAAAAGAACATACAGATGTATTGATATAAACATAATACAAAGAATTAATATTTTTAGCAACAAGCTGACAAAAGCAGGCACAAAATTAGCATGAATTAAACCTTTAAAAAATTTATGAATAAAAAAACAATTCAAGAAGAGACAAATTTTGCTTTGAAAGACTGCTGGTGGGTGAATTTTTAAACACAGCAACTATATCATTGAAAATAATATGAAATGTTATACCAAAGTTCAGGAATAAATGGAATTTCCTTTTCTTTGCATGATATGTTGAAGTGCTAAGATTGTTCCATTTCAAAAAGAAAAAGAATTTCATGTTTTGTGGGTTTTTTTTTTAAAATTTCACTAATGAAAAGGCTTTTATTTATACAACTGCAGACCTACATTCTGCTCCAAGTCACTTTTGTCCATGATTCAACCAACAGAAAATTTTAATTTATACAACTGACCATTGTCATATGTCCAAATGTGGTTGAAATGGATCTTTTTATTTATACAACAGCAGCACTGCACCCAGCACGAGGAATAATCATGCTGCTAATATATGTCCATTGATCTGTGTCAGGATCATACATCTCAGCAGTTCGTAGGCGACAAGATCCATCAAAACCTCCTAATACATATATTCGTCCATCAAATACTGTGACCCCAGGCCAAGCTCTTGACGTATTCATTGATGCAATGTTGTTCCACTGTCGAGTAACAGTATTGTACCTTCAAAAATAAAATAACAAATAAATAAAACTGTGAAGGATATTTTAATTGAATTTTAAAATATGGGAAACAGAATACAGGCATATTGGGAAACTTAACGATTCTGAAAATCTATTCTGCAGTCATATAAATATTAGTTATTTTGCATAGATTAAAAATCCTTTCTTCTCATAGTTTCTTGCAGTAGAGTTTATGATATACGAAAGATAGCGGCTAATCTTATAACTACATTATAATGTGTTACTTGATGTTACTGACAGATGAGTTGCTATCAAAATACTGTTTCATGATAAATAAATTAAAAATTACAGACCATTTTTTTACAACTAACTCTACTTACTTTCTTGGGACCTCCTAGCAAAATCGCTCATCTACAGTCTAAATCCTTTTCTTTCTCTTGGAAGTTCCTTGTTAGACTGCTCTGTTGCAATGTGTGAGGTACAACGTTGTTGTTGTTGTTGGCACTCCGTTGCTTATGACGTTGAGGGTTCCAGTTGGTCCGATCAACGGAACAGCCTACTCGTGAAATTAATGTGCAAGTGGCTGAGCACTCCACAGACACGTGTATGCTTAACGTAGTTCTTGAGGATATTCAATGTGACACAGTGTGACAAGGCTGGCCCTTTGAATTACAGGCACACCAGAAACAGGAAGTAAGAGCGAGAGAAAGTTGTGGTGAAAGAGTACAGCAGGGTTTACCACCATGCTCTGCCGGAGCCTCGTGGAGCTTTATGTGCTTTCGCTCAATAAACACTCAACGCCAGGTCTGGGGATCGAAACCGCGATCTTATGACCGCGAGTCCACTGCCCTAACCACTGGGCCATTGTGCCTCCATGTGAGGTACAACACTCAAGTAAAAAATGAGCAGAAATGGTAAAAGCTGATCTCAAAAGGCTGCACCTCACAAAAGATGACAAAGGACTGACTGCAATAAGCAGACGGATGCCATATGCTGGAGGAAACCAGCCAAACTACGCAAGCATTGAAAAAATGTAAAATGACAATGATGATGATGAACCAGAAAACAATTTAAATATAATGCCAGTGGCATTGATAGGATATCAGTTGTGGGTTTTTCATGAACAGAAAGCAGATGGAAATTATACTTCATGTAAATATATAAGATATACTGATTTTCAACCCACCAGTCAGTCTGACAGTCTGTCTCTGTACATATAACCTCTATAGTAGACATAATAATTCTACTTATCATTGCGTTAGTAAGGTTTTCACATGATTAGAGAAAGAGAGGGAGGGAGAAACAGAGGAAGAGAGAAGTGTCCATGACGAGAGGTAGAAGGAATATAATTGTAATGCTTTCACGTGATTAGTTGAAGAGAAAGAGAGGAGAGAGAAAAAGAGAATAAGGCAAAGAGTGAGACAGAAAGAGGGAGAAAGAAAAAGAAAGAGAGAAAAAGAGGGAGAGAGAAGCGTCCATGATGTAAGGTAGAGGGAACATAATAATTTTAGCAGAGGGGTTATGTTTTGATGGTGAGGTTAATGCTTATAGGAAAAATGAAAAAATAAGAGTAAATATTTATTTTTTGAGTCTGTGTATTAAGTCTATAAAATTGTACATAACGTATATAAAGTGTATATATAGAGTGCGTTAAGTAATCATTATATTCCAATTTCTTTCACTTTTCAATGAGTAGCAGATGGGCGGCTATCTTTCCATACAGACACAACACAGATTACGCTTTCAGGTATTTTGGACAAAGTTTTCAGAAATAAATAACCCAATAAGTTTACCATTAATTTTGTAAAAATTTTCACGGGTCCTGCTAGTATAATATAAACAGGGCTAATTTAGCTATTTTCTGTAGATTGAAAAAATGATGAACAACCTCAATTGATTTTCAAATCTTATTGGATTCTCATCAGAGGCATTTACATCAATTTGACTGATCCCGGCTATTAATTTGCATACTGTAAATGTTTGTGGTTCTGATTTGTCTATATTAATAGAATATTAAAAGGCAGAAAATACTGATCTATACTATAAATTGCAGTGTTCTTGATTGCTTGATTGATTGATTGAGTGTCAGCAGATTCACTCGAGAACGGTGCAGTGGAATCGCGTGAAATTCAGCACAGAGCGGCAGCATGGTCTGCTCATGTTCAGGAGATTTTTATTGCCCTCCAACTCCCATGGTTACCGAGATAATCGATTATTACTTTTTAAGATAGGTATACCCCATTCAAAGTGGAGAGGGGCGATTTTGTTGCCTTTCCCATGCTCGAAATTTTACGAAAAACCAGCACAATAAAGATTATTTTTTTCCAAGTAATGTGGTTGGGTTTGTTTTTCGAAAATTTTAATCAGAGGCACAGAAAAAAAATTTCAATTTTTTGTGCATTAAAAAGCCAAAGCTGTTAGACGCTGGCGTACAGCGATCGATATATATGCAGTGAATGTTTTCTCCATTTGCGTGCAATAAGGCTTAGGGCAAGCGAGTGTACCATCGAAATAACTTGAAAAGAATGCATGTGGGAATGCCGTTATAATGAATGCTCATTTAAATGTATTTTGCATGGAGTTGATGTACTTTTTAACAGGAGAGGAGTGCCTGCAGGCTGGTTCTTCTCAAGTTTATGCATTTTCAGGTTCAATGTGTTTCAAATAAGTACTGACAATTGAAGGTGATTGCAAAGACAAAGAACTACCTGTTTTTTTTTAAACAATTTTAACAGTGAGAACATTGGACAAAATATGTTATTGACATTAATAGTTTGTACCTCAGCTAATTACTGTTGAGAACTGCATAATCCATGTGTCATGTTAGAGATCTAAAAGGCATTTTCGAATTTCATTATTTTCTTTAATCCAGGCAACGCTGGATATTTCTGCTAGTTATCTATATATTAATAGACTAAGACTGAGTGCATTATGCTGTCACATGGTCAGTTGAAGGGAGAGGTGACAAGCAAAAGAAAAAGAGAGAGAGAAAAGTGTTGAGTGATATAGGGAGAAAGTAAGAGTTATGCTAAGATCAAATCTGTGATGCTGTCACATGGTTAGCTCAAGGGAGAAGTGTAAAGGGAGAGAGAAAGAGAGAAGAGTGTTAGTGCTGAGAGGCAAAAGAAAGGTATTACTATTATGTTGTGTGTTTAGTTAGTTGAAGAAAGAAGTAGAAAAAGAGAAATATAAACATGTTAAGTGCAGGGGCATTTGGTATAGATGAGGTGAGAGGCAAAGAGAATGAGTGAGTGAGTGAATGAATGTTGATTAAAAGGAACAGATGAGTGGAAAGTAGTTACATGATTTCAATGTTGTGTAATTGAATATTGTGACAGACAATAAAAATAAAAGTTTATTTGTTCTTACAAATTTTAATGTTCAACTGTTTGTGTACCTTCAATCTGGCAATGTATCAATGTGGATAGATAGACTCATTGACAGATAGAAAATAGAAAAACAAGATATATCAACACATAGCTAAATCATGGTGAAATAACATTAGCAGATAGCTGCGGATGTTACTTTTACCTTTTTATGTGTAGCAGCCCAAAGGCTGAGGCCATGTTGGGGCATCACGATTATTTAAGTCTTTTTATTAATCATCTGGTTTAAATGGTAATCCTTATAGTTAGAGTAGACAAATACTTACATCGACAGAAATGTAAGTAGAATATGACAGACAGATTGACTGACTGATTGATTGATTGCCGCTTCAATACCAACTGTGTGGATTTTTACATCTTCTGAAGAATCAAATGTTTCAGAAAAATATACAATTTCATCATACAATTTTTTAAATAACTGTAGAATGTCCATGGGTGCAGCTAATAGTAATTAATAGCATAACAGAAAATACCCACCAAAATAGATTTTCTTCATTAAGCTTCCAATGTAACTTCAAGTAAAAATCCTACATCTCACTTTTTGGAGATAGATATATAGAAAATTCTTTAAGCTTAAACTTTGTTAAAAAACCTGTAAAAATTCCATACCTTTCAACAATATCAAAATAACGATCTGTATGCCGACAGCGTCCCCCAAAAGCATAAATATAATGGTCTATTGCCATGAGCACTAGTCCTGAACGTGGTTTCTCCATTTCTGCAACTAATGTCCACTCTTCAGTTTCAGGATCAAAACATTCAACACTTGCCCTATCCATGTGCAAAGATTTGTCATAACCTCCTGTAAACAGAAAACAAGAAATCTCAATGGCAGTATTAGTAAAAAATTCATCTTTTAACCCTTTACCATTCAGATTATTCTGTCAAATATAATGCATATTTATTTACTGGCGCAAAATTCAGAGAGCTCCTACTTCTGCTGGCAACAAAGGGCCTCTCTCACAGAATGAAAGGCAGATTGTTTGATGTCTGTGTGCGAACAGCTATGCTGCATGGCAGTGAAACATGGGATGTGACAGCTGAAGACATGTGTAGGCTTGTAAGAAATGAAGCCGGTACGCTCCTCTGGATATGCAATGTCAGTGTGCATGTACAACAGAGTGTAAGCATCTTGAGAGAAAAGTAGGGCATAAGAGGCATCAGATGTGTGCCAAAGAGACAATTGTGCTGGTACAGTCATGTGATGCGTATGGGCGAGGACAACTGTGTAAAGAAGTGCCAATCTCTAACTGTGGAAGGAACTTGTGGTAGATGTAGATCCAGGAAGACATGGAATGAGGTGGTGAAGCATGATCTTCAAACTTTGAGCCTCACAGAAGTAATGACTAGTGACTGAAATCTTTGGCGGTGTGCTGTGTTTGAGAGGAGCTGTCAAGCCAAGTGCACCGGTGATGGTGGCATGTAAAGAACACCTTTCAAGCGTTGGGCCTCACGGAGGCAAAGTGGTTGAGTTCCTTTCAAGTGTTGGGTCTCACAGATTGCTTTCACTCTCTACCAGACAGTGGGATGCATGGTTGCTTTTACATACAAAGACCCTCCCTGGTGAAGAATGAACCCCACCCCATAGGCTAGTTATTGGTGACTTTAGACTCGGGGCCAGAAGGATGCCAAAAAGCAGACCAATCTGGAAAAGAAGGACTTGCAAGCTTAAGAACCCTTCACATGGTCAGAAGTTTAGGGATATCCTTACTGAGAAATTTGATAATAGGGAGGAGGAGCTACAGTCCTGTGACATAGAAGGCAGCTGGGGATTCCTGCGACACAGCTTGCTGAGTGTCACAGACCAAATCTGTGGATGGTACAAAGTCCCTTCCAGACCTAGGGTAACATGGTAGTGGAACAATACTGTAGACAGGGTCATAAGAGCAAAGAAACAGGCCGGGAAGAGTGGGAGTAGTAGGAGACTATATCAGATAGACAAAAGGGAAGCTAGGAGACAGGTATATATAGCCAAATGAGTAGCAGAAAAGAAGAAGTTTGCCTATGTTCAGCAACATGAGGACCAAAGAACTGAAGAATTTCGGATTGCAAGACAGTGCATGAGAGAAAACTGTGATGTCATAGGAGAGAAATGTGTCCGCATGGATGATGATGCTCTTGTGTTTAATGATTCTGCAAAGAAAGAGGCTTGGAGATGCCATTATGAAAGACTGCTGAATGTGGAGAATGAATGAGAGGAGGAGAGTCTGGCAAAGGTTGACCCAATTGAGGGACCAGCTATTCCAATTGACTGTCAATTGCTTTATCTACCAGGGTACTGGTAGATAAAGCAAGACAGGGAAAGTACCTGGCCCATCAGGAATCACAGCTGAGATGCTTAAAATATCGGGCAGTGTGGGTTATGGTCTTGTCACCCACATGGCTCCCGTGCTGGTGGCATGTAAAAAACATCATTCAAACGTGGTTGATGCCAGGTCCGCCTGACTGGCTCCCATGCCGGTGGCACGCAAAACGTACCATCTGAATGTGATTGACGCCAGGACCGCCTGACTGGCTCCCATGCTGGTGGTACATAGGTACATAAAAAGCAGTATCTGAATGTGGCTGATGCCAGTACCGCATCACTGGCTCTTGTGCCAGTGGCACGTAAAAAGCACTATCCAAACATGATTGATGCCAGGTCTGCCTAAACTGGCTCCTGTGCTGGTAGCACATAAAAAGCACCCACTACACTCTCGGAGTGGTTGGCATTAGGAAGGGCATCCAGCTGTTGAAACATTGCCAGATCAAATTGGAGCCTAGTGCAGCTGCTGGCTCTCCAGACCTCAGTCAAACCATCCAGCCCATGCCAGCATGGAAAATGGACATGCAACAATGATGATGATAATGATGATGGATACGTAACTGCTAGTGGGGGGGAGGGCAGGGTAGATAAAGTTTTGCTTTTATTATTAAGCCACTGCGTAGTTTTGGGAAAATGCAAAAGGAGACAAGCACAATGTGATAATATATACTTATAAATTATTATCATCATTGTAGTGGCTGAGTTCCTCTTGAGCGTTGGGCCTGATGGAGGCAAAGTGGCTGAGTTCCTTTTGTGTGTTGGGCCTCATGGAGGCAATAACCAAAACCTTTGGTATTATGTTGTGCTTGAGAAGTAGACCCATCAAGCCAAGTAAAATCGCAGTTGTGACAGATACTGGTACCTTTTGATCAGAACAACATTGAGATGGATTGTTTTAATATCTACTTTCCTTCGCTTGCATCGGTCAGAGGGAATTTGTTGAGGCAGACTTTCTATGGCCAGATACCCTCCCTACTGTCAACCCACATGTTTCCAAGTAAGATAATATTTCACTATTGCCAGATATGTTTTTCATTTGATGTGATTTATGCCTGCTGGAAAAATATATTTTATTCTAGGACAATAACTCTTTAAATCAAAGACGCGAACTCTTGAATTCCTGCAAACACGCAACTAAATTTAAAATGTTGGCTAACAATATACCATATGGATAGTATATATTTTTTGATTCTTGGACTAGTTTTTAATCACACTGTTAGATTTGTTTCTTATAATACATGATTTATCTTGCATCACAAAGATATTGTATATATTTCTTTGATTTAAGGTTTTCCTTGATTTTTATAAGAATTTATATTGAATTTATCTTGTTTATTTTGTTCATTGCATGCTTAAGACCGTTAATTGAAAGGACCAATGAAACAAATCCATTTTTAAAGGGTATCCTTTAACTAGTTTTGATCATATCATTATTTTTGTTTTATTTTAACAAAACTGTCCGACGAACGGGAACATGAAACTCTTAGTTACAGCTTTAGTTATATTTCTGCTGCTTTTAAATAAAGTATATATATATATATATATATATATATATAAAGTCACAAGGTATGAGAGGTGAATATATTTATTTAATAACTTGTCATTCTTAGGATTACAGCCATTTCACAGACTTCTTCATGTAGTAATAATTTCATCATCATCATCATCATTTAACGTCCACTTTCCATGCTGGCATGTATTGGACGGTTCAACTGAGGACTGGCATGCTAGGAGGCTGCACCAGGCTTCAATTTGATCTGGCAAGGTTTCTACAGCTGGATACCCTTATTAACACCAACCACTCTGAGAGTAGTGGGTGCTTTTTATGTGCCACCAGCATGGGGGCCAGTTAGGCGGCGCTGGCATTGACCATGCTTGGATGGTGCTTTTTATGTGTCACTTGGCACTGGCATGAGTCATGCTCGAATGGTGCTTTTACATGCTACTGGCATGTGTGCCAGTCAGGCAGCACTGGCATCGGACATGACAATGATTTCAATTGACTCAACAGGTCTTCTCAAGCATGTTTGCATTAATATGCAAGCTTGACATTATACAATACAATTGTATATTCACAAATCAATGCAAATAAAGAAAAGCTAGCCCATCCGATCATCGTGGTTACATCAAAAATTCAATTCTAATTGTGTGTGTGTGTGTGTGTGTGTTTATATATATATATATATATATATATATATATATATATATATATATACACACACACAGACACTTACACATACAACTGATACATCATAAGGACTCTTCTGTTAATTTATAGAGGTGTGTTGCGATTGAGATGTATGAAAAGCAAAAGAAATCCAATAAACACAATTAAACTGATAGTGATTGCCCTGTCTTCTGCTGACAATAAAAGTAAACGTTATCTTTCAGTCCAGTTGTATTTTCTGTTATCACTGTGATAGCTGGTGACCAAAAAATATTGAATAGCAAAATATGTCTTGTTAAACGTGAGTCTTAAAAATTTTAAGCTTGTACCAGCTGTAATGTTTTAGTCACCAGGACTTCTTTCTACTACCATATAATACTAAAATAAACTGAATAATTAAAAAATGAAGCTCACCAGCAACAAATATCTTTCCATCACATTCAGTTACTCCAGCACCTGCCCGTCTACGTTTTAAGCTTGGTGCAAATGTCCACTGATCTTTTCGAGGATTATATTTCTCTACTATGTTGTAACTACATGATCGGTCTTCTCCACCTAGCAAAAATAAAAGTATATAAAAAATAAATTAACAGTAAAAAAAAAAATCAAATGAAATATTACAACAATCAATAAAAGTATTTAATTCAGATGCACTTTTTATATCTAATTGAAGAATTGAAATTTAATAATAATTCTTTTCATATTTTAGAAATGTATAGACATTGTTTGAAAGCGTAAATATGCATTCTATAGAAATGACTACTGCTTTTTGACATGATTTTTGGTATGCTACTTTAAACAAGCTTAAAATAATTATATTTTTGAGAAAAAAAATATAACTTTTAGACTTTTCAAAGATAAGCTATCCTTTATGAAAGCTAACCAAAGAATGTAACATTTAAAGAAATATCTAAAATTATCAATGGGGATAAATTTATTACATCTACATTTTGAATTGATGATAGTCAAGAATAGAAGACATGGCAGCACTGTATAAGTATTAGATATACAAATGAAAGAAAAATAAGCATGCCATTATGCTCAGATGTAGAATACTTGAATTAAATTAATTAAAGAGAATAACTGTTCAAATGAAAACATAATAATCTCATAAATGCTGAGAATAAGAATGAGGAATTTTAGGCACAAGTTGAATAAGTTAGAATGATTTAGATTCAAAACAAAAAATAAGCAAGAGAATATGTAAAACACAAAAATCTTGTATAAAGTTGCATTAGGAAAGGAGTTTTTACTGAACATGAAAAAACACAAGATATTTGAAATTAAATAAGGTATTCTAATAGAAGTTTCAAATGATGATTATATGCATTAAAAAGTGACAGGTTGGCAAGGGTGTAATTAGGGTGGGGCAGGTAAAGCAATATCCTAGGTGCCAAATTTTGGAGGGCACCATTTTATAAATTAAATACTAATTTTTAATTAAACTACAATCTTTTGGAAATGTACTGATAGCATACTTCTATATATTTTATAAAATATACACATTCATTTTCTAAAACTAGTACTGAAATAGCAACTTTAGAAAAAAGGGCTAACACCAATGCCACAAATGACAAAACCAGCATAAATTTTGTTCTATACTATCACAAGCACTTCATAAAGTTACAAATTTCTTTTAGTGAACCATACTACAAATAAATCTAAATAGGAAATGTTTTTGATATGTATATATCATCATAAGGCAGCGAGCTGGCAGAATCATTAGAATGCTAAGCAAAATGTTCAGTGGCATTTCATCTGTGTTCACATTCTGAGTTCAAATTCTGCTGAGGGAGACTTTGCCTTTCACCTTTTCAGGGCCGATAAAATAAATACCAGTTGAACACTGGGGTCAACATAATTGACTTACCCTCCACCCTCAAAATTAATGACTTTGTGTCAAAACTTGAAATCCATATTTATATCATCATTATCATCGTTAATGTCCATTTTCCATGTTGGCAACAGTTGGACAATATAATAAACTCAAATTATATAAACTAATTAAATAACCAGGTAATACACATTCAAGCAGCCAACTTGAACAAGGAAACAATATCAAATAAGGAAAGTAAAACACATTCCTATCCACTTTTCCATGTTCACATGGCAAATGACCAGATATGTTTTCACTGAAGATTGGAAACCAAAGGCACTGCTTGTATGATGGAACTGTCTCTTTACAACTTTCACACAATGTAATAAGGAAACACAAATGCACACACAGATATATATACATGACAGGCTTCTTTCAGTTTCCATCTACCAAATCCACTGACAAGGCTTTGGTCAGACCAGAAATGTTGTAGAAGAGACTTACTATGCAGTGGTACTGAACCCAAACCTGAAGCCATGTGGTTGGGGAGTAAACTCCTTAATCACACAGCTATGCCTGTAGTTATATATATATATAGTTATATATATATATATATATATAGTTATATATATATATATATATATAGTTATATATATATATATATAGTTATATATATATATATATATATATATAGTTATATATATATATATATATATATATAGTTATATATATATATATATATATATAGTTATATATATATATATATATATATATATATATATATATATATATATATATATATATATATATATATAGTTATATATATATATATATATAGTTATATATATATATATATATATAGTTATATATATATATATATATATATAGTTATATATATATATATATATATAGTTATATATATATATATATATATATATATATATATATGTATACACACACATATATATTAAGTATACACACACATATATATTAAGTATACACACATACACACACACACACGCTCATTATCATCATCATCATTTGATAGGCCAATTGTTGAGTGGATAAAGTATGATATAGAGGCAGGAATAGGTATCTTGCTGTAGAGGAGATACATGGCAAGCCCAGTTGGAAAGAGAGAGAGGATAATGGTAATGAGGTGTCAGGGTGTATCCTCGAGGTACAATTATATGAGAGAATAGGGAGAGAGAATTGGGAAGGGTGGGTAATTGGTGAGTGTGAAAGGGGAGTGGCAGATAGTTAGAGAAGAGGACAGAGGGTATTACTGTGAATAGTCAATGATGAACATCAGTTTGGGAGAGAAGGTGAAAGAAATGGAAGTGTATCAGGGAGGTGATAAGTAGCAGTACAAAAGATGGTGGGGTACAGAGCAACATTATAATAAAACTATAAATAGATGAGAAATAGGGAGATTTGAAGTGTGGGTAGTGTGAAAAGGGGAGGCACCGAAACAATTAAGGTCAGAATTATGTGGGGATAAACATAGTGACAAATCATGATGGAGGGAAGGGGGATTCAATGGTAGATATGAGAGGATATTCAGAAGAGAGTAGTAAGAATGTGGAATGGGTGACAACAGAAAGTGATTCTAAGGATACAGTGATAGTACAAAAGGGGCATGAAAAAGTGCAGTAGTTAGAAGAGCAATGGAGGGATGGGTGTATTGTGGGTGGGCTGAACAGGGACAGACTGGGTGCAAGGGCAAAAACATAAATGATATGCTTTTAGGACCTCATTTTTTTGCTGAGAAGAACAGATCTTCTAAAGTGATTTCTAGAGAACAGTGAATCACCAATCATCTTGGACCTTTGTCATCTCCTCTGGGAGGCTCACCATCCTGAGGTTGGTCTTCACTAGAGTTATCACACAGCTGATATTACATCGATACTGTCATTAGTGAATACTAAAGATTAAAAACAAAAAACATTAATTTATTGATATTTCTTAAATGTAGGGCTTCTGCATACTAGTGAGTTTACAAGAAAAATGTAATTATTATAATAAGAATAAATTTATTGGACCTTACAAAACCTTTCAATAGAGGAAATAAATGTATTCTTTTATTCTTTTATTTGTTTCAGTCATTTGACTGTGGCCATGCTGGAGCACTGCCTTTAGTCAAGCAAATCGGCCCCAAGACTTATTTTTTGTAAGCCAAGTACTTATTCTAGTGGTCTCTTTTGCTGAACTGCTAAGTCACAGGGACATAAACACACCAGCATCAGTTGTCAAGCGATGTTGAGAGGACAAACACAGACACATAAACATATACACACACATACATATATACGACAGGCTTCTTCCAGTTTCCGTCTACCAAATTCACTCACAAGGCTTTTGTTGGCCTAAGGCTATAGTAGAAGACCCTTGCCCAAGGTGCCACACTGTGGGACTGAACCCGGAACCATGTGGTTGGTAAGCAAACTACTTACCACACAGTCACTCTTTGCATGAGAATTGTGTAGCTTCCAGGTTAGAGAGAGTAAATGAAGCACAAATTCAACTTTTGAGCAGGAAACTGATGCCCAGAAGTTGATAACTCATAAATATATGTGAAAACATCTACATGAAATCAACTTACCTGCATTCAACTTAAGTGAAAGTGAAATGACAACAGGTGCAAGTAACATTCATAGTATACTACAACAATCATTATATCCTATCAGCAAATTTCATCCAAATCCAAGCTCTAGTTATATTTTTATGACTTTTTTTATACTGGATTGGCTGCATTTCATCAAAGTCACCAGTTTTTAATTGGGAGATTTATATCGAGGACGTTTAAGAGTTAAATAATTCAAGTAGTATTTTCAATAAAAATATTAATATTACATCCTGGCTTTCTCTACTGAAAGTTGGACAATAAATGTAATTTTGATCATGCTATTCTGAATATGCTGAGACAGTTGACTGGGAAAACTGTTTGTGTATAGAATGGGCATCTCTAAAATTTAGATGTGAAAATAAAGAAAAAAGTATATATTATACAAGTATAGTAATGATGTGATGTTTGTATGCTTTGTAGTAGGTCTTAAAGGATTATGGGAGTACTGTTACAACTTACTTCATACCAGATTTAAAAATTAAGATCTGGTAGATTTTATAATTAATTTTGTGTGTGTACATATATACATACACACGCACACACATCTGTAACACTGTTATTGTTATATATATTTATATATATATATATATATATATATATATATATACACACATATATATATATATTTTGCGCGGGTGGCACATGAAATGCACCATTTTGAGCGTGGATGTTGCCAGTACCGCCTGACTGGCCTTTGTGCGGGTGACACGTAAAAGCACCCACTACACTCTCTGAGTGGTTGGCGTTAGGAAGGGCATCCAGCTGTAGAAACTCTGCCAAATCAGATTGGAGCCTGGTGTAGCCATCTGGTTTCACCAGTCCTCAGTCAAATCGTCCAACCCATGCTAGCATGGAAAGCGGACGTTAAACGACGACGATGACGATATATACATATATATACATACATACATACATAATATATATATACACATATACATACATATATATACATACACACACACATGCACACACACACTATATATATATATATATATATATATATATACATACACACACACACACATACACATACACATATACATACATATACACATACACACCTATATATATATTTATTTAAAGGACACAAATTATTCGAGTGAGTTCGTTGCCAGTGCCCCTGAACTGGCTCTTGTGTGGAACCGTCGTAGGATTTTCGAGCGAGACCGTTGCCAGTGCCAGTACCGCCTGACTGGCCTTCGTGCGGGTGACACGTAAAAGCACCCACTACACTCTCTGAGTGGTTGGCGTTAGGAATGGCATCCAGTTGTAGAAACTCTGCCAAATCAGATTGGAGCCTGGTGTAGCCATCTGGTTTCACCAGTCCTCAGTCAAATCGTCCAACCCATGCTAGCATGGAAAGCGGACGTTAAACGACGACAACGACGACATACATATATATATATATATATACATATATATATATATATATATATACATATATTTTGTAAGTCCTGTATGAATGTGACTGGTAGAATGGTTATTAACCATACTGCTTAGAAGTTGAATCTATGCATTGATTTTTAATTTGAATTTCGTTATTAATAAGAATTTCAGTTATTCTCTCTCTCTCTTTTATTTTTTGGACAATTCTATACAAAATTGTAGTCCAGTCAACAGATGATTTTTATCAGTTTTATGTACAAATTGCAATATTACTCTCAGTTTTATGTACAAGTTGCTATGAGTTGGTGCTGCTGAGAGACACTCTAGACATTCTACACCACATCCAGAAAAGAGCCACTTTTAAGTCAGTCACAGACATAATCCAGTCTCTGGCCCACAAACATTCCATCTCCTTTCTCAACCTTTTCTATCATTATTATACTGACCTCTGCTCTTTAGAGCTTACTAGGTACATGCTTCACTCTACTCAGGTAACCAGACTTACTGCCCTCTCCTCCTCTCATCACTATTATACTGTTCAACACTCCAGAGCCTACATTAACAACTACACCCAGTCCTTCCATTAAATCCCATTTTATTAATATCTTTAGGTGTTGTCTTACAGTTTAAGAGAAAAAGAAATGGTATCAATCTCATAGGTCAAGGAGGAATTGCAAGGGCCATGGACACTGCTAATCCCTTCAGACCCAGCAAGGTAAAAAGAAAAAAAGAGAATATATTAATGTATACATACATATACATATTTTCACACACACATACAAAAACAAATATATACAGTAACAAAAACTACCTACAACCTTTAGGGAGCCTCCTGGGCATTTGAGAAAATCTAGTTACTGTGTGTCCCGAGTGTTTATTGTTTCTGTGCATCTTTCACAAACAACTTTCTGTTAACCTACCTGTGATTCCATTGCACCTCTTATGTGACCATAGCTTGCACTGAGTGCATCAGATGGAATTCTTTCCAACACTTTTCCTACATATTGAGCAGGGCCATTTATTTACTTGATGGAAAAATAGTCTTAACTGCTTTCTTGCTAACAACTTTGGTCTTCACTAGGTTAAATTTAAGGCCCACTTTTTTAATTCTGTTGTAGATTTTGTTAGAAGAGTGAGGTTATCAACATATAAAAGCATCCATGCAAGCCAGTCTTAAATTCCTCTGTTGTAGCCTCGAGGACTACGATGAATAAGAGGGAATCAAGAACTGAGCCCTGGTGAACTCCTATTTGTACACTTAATTCATCACTGTACTCATAGCTGACTTTTCTCTATTGACAGCACCCTTTTACATGGCTTGTTTGACAAACCATTTCTCTACTCCTAACTTTGTTAGAGGCCACCAGATAACAGAATGAGTGACTCTATTGAAGGTGTTCCCCAGGTTGATGTATGTCAAGTACAATGATATATTTTTTGCTAGATACTTCTCTTACAACTGCCTCATTAGGAAGATGGCATCTGTAGTACTTCTCCTTGGCACAAAATCAAACTGCATCTCATCTATTCTAACCAATTAGACTATAACTCTCTCTGTAACTTTCATGGCTTGATCCAGCAGTTTGATACATTTGTAATTGTTTCTTAAGTATCACCTTTACTCATGTAGCAGCTAACTATAATGCTGCTACACCAGTTATTGGATATGTAACACATGATTGACTATAAGAGTGACTAGGGCATATCCTACTCCAGATATTTTAAGCATTTCAGTAGGGGTTCTTGATAACACATGCATGTATACACACACATGCACATTTATACACACACACACACAGAAATCCTAACTATTTCATGAAAATTCTAATCATCCAAAATCTATAACAGGTAATCTTGTAAAGAATATCTCTTATAATTTCCATTCTATCCTCTAACATAGAAATATTTAATAATCACTCTGAATATTATAATGAGGCTCCGTTGAAAAGTGGTTTTGAGGATAAGATCCAATTTATTACAACACTCGATTAACACAACTTTAAATTTAGCATACATTCAATGCAAAACATTAATAACCCCATGACACCTTAATTCAACCTTCCAAATGTCAGAAAAATTTATTAAAACAAACAAAATGAATCTAAAGTATGCAACTAAAAACAGAGTTAAAAACTTTATTAAAATAAAATGTATAAAAAATTTAATAATAACGTTGAATCAAAAAGCTACAACACACTTAACACAACTATCAAAAATTCTAAGAAGATAGGATAAAAATAACATATTTCGTTAGGACCAAGATACCTGGTACCTTGCTGTACTGAAGAAGACCCGTCTTACACTGCACAAGTGTTAAGACTGCATCCCCTGGTGAAGAGGATTGTGTTAGTACAACATAAAAGCACTCATGCTGGTGGCACATTAAAAGCACCCATCACACACTGTAAAGTGGTTGGCATTAGGAAGGGCGCCCAGCTAGAGAAACCAAGCCAAATCAGACTGGAATCTGGTGCAGCTTCCCAGTTCTGGTCAAACCGTCCAACTCATGCCAGCATGGAAAACAGACAGATGATGTTGATGAATACTCACACAGCATACTTTCAAATAGACCCATGAAACAACTATAATATACCTCCCATAAAAAGTACTCTCATACAAGGTATAAAATAGAAATATTAAAATGTGGAAGAGGAATTCAAATTATTTTAATGGATTTTACACAAAAAAGTTACAACAAATATACCTAAAGTTTTCTTTATCATATTAAGTGCAAAAGTGTTGAGAAAAAAGTTGGGTATATGAGGAATCAAATACAACATGCAAGAAGACTACTTTGGTTTGGTCATGTGAAACATATGAATAAAAACCGCTGTATAAAGAAGTGCCAATCATTGAGAGTGAATGGTACCTGAGAAAGAGGGAGACCCAGGAAGATATGGGATGAAATAGTGAGGACCACTCTCAGGATATTGTCATCTCACAGAGGAGATGACAATGGACTGAGATGTCTGACGATATGAGGTTCTTGAGAAGACATGCCCACTTCAGCGAAATTGAGTTCTAGAAGCACTGAGTTCCACCCACATGTAATAAAAAAACTTTTTCCACACCCTACCTCAACAAACAGAACTACATCTCTCCTCTTCCTTGAACTTCCTCTTAATGTACTATGTTTATCTCATGCTCCCCAATCCTGCCCTCACTGCCTTGCTCACTGTATCATTACTATCTTGTTGTCCCCCACCTACTCTATATGCTGAGGTTTTACCAGTCACTGCAACCCCACCCCGACACTCTTTGCATTCCTATGAAATCACTACTCCTTACTCATGCACCTTGACAATACCTTACCATTTATATTCTGACCCAGTATCTTGAGGGCATGCCCTTCCACTTTGCTGCCACTTATCTCCCCTCGTCTCTTCTCTAACATCCCATTTATATTCTGATCCTTGTGAACATGCCTTGGTGCATCGCCACCATCTCTCTCCTAATCTCTTTCTTTTGCGCTCTCCTTTGAACTGGTTAACCATGTATCTCCTCTACAGCAACACACCTTTTACTGGCCTCAATTTTGATCACTCCTTCTTTCTTTCTCTCTCTCTGACCAGGTAACCATGTATCTCCTCTACAACAAGATACCTGTTTCTGTCTCTCTGTCACATTCTAGCCTTTCATCATCTGTCACAAGATCACCTCCAATGCCACACCCCCTCTCAAAGGATCTTTGTCTTGTAAGTTACTTGGTGACCCTGCCAGTGCTGGTGCCATATAAAAAGCATCCAGTCCACACTATTAAGTGGTTGGCATTTGGAAGGGCATCTAACTAAAAAGCCATGCTAAAACTGACCTCACCTGTGCTGGTGCCATGTAAAAAGCACTCAGTACACTCTGCGGAGTGGTTGGTGTTAGGAAGGGAATCCAACTGTAAAAACCATGCCAAAACAGACAGCGAAGCATGGTGCAGTCTTCTGTCTAGCCAGCTCCTGTCAAATTGCCCAACCCATGCCAGCATGGAAAGCGGATGTTAAATGATGATGATGATGATGATGATAATGATCAAGTAGGAACGTTTCTCCAAAACACAAGTATCAATTTATTTTTAGTAAGTACACTGTTAAATTCTCTTACTATACCACACCATAATCTTGTGGAGATTACAGAATAGTACAGTAAATAGTCTTTCAGTTTACTATATGTAACTATAGTTAGCAAGATATAATTCTATAGAAACTTTTCAAATAGCATTTATATAAAATTATCTTTATCCTCACTACATAAAAAATCATACTTATACCTGTGAATTTCTTTATTGTTATTGTATCATATTATTATTGTATTATTATTGCTTGGAAACAGGCTTCTGAAAATATATTACATAGAAAAATGCGAGCAAGAGAAATAATATTCTTGAGATAGTAAACCTGGAAAATTACAGGACAAGTTATGACACTTGGAAAAGTTCAGGACAACTTATTACATTTGGTAAAGTACAAAACAAGAAATTTTTTACTTAAAATATTGCAGCTAAGAATAAAATTTCAAATAAAACATTTAGATTTAGAAAATATTAGCTTTTATTAAAACTAAAATTTTATTACAAGTTATTATTTCTATTTGTTATAACTTGTTACTTTTATTAAAAATAAAAAATAAGTCAAAATATTTTTTGCAATATTTTTTTAATCATTAATTAGAAATTTGAAAATAGATTATAAAAAATAATAGTAGTACATAATTAGTTAGTACAATAAATAGAATAATACAAAAATTAGTTAGAATAGGTGCAGGAGTGGCTGTGTGGTAAGTAGCTTATTTACCAACCGTCATGGTTCCGGGTTCAGTCCCACTGTGTGACACCTTGGGCAAGTGTCTTCTACTATAGCCTCGGGTCGACCAAAGCCTTGTGAGTAGATTTGGTAGATGGAAACTGAAAGAAGCCCGTCATATATATATATATATATATATATATATATATATATATATGTATGTGTATATATGTTTGTGTGTCTGTGTTTGTCCCCGCAACATCACTTGACAACTGATGCTGGTGTGTTTACATCCCTGTAACTTAGCGGTTTTGCAAAAGAGACCGATAGAATTTGTACTAGACTTACAAAGACTAAGTCCTGGGGTCGATTTGCTCGACTAAAGTCGGTGCTCCAGCATAGCCACAGTCAAATGACTGAAACAAGTAAAAGAATTACAGTAAAATCTATCTATAGCAACAAATTTACAGTAAAATTTGCTCGAGTTATTGCCAAGTCCCCACATTTTTAATCTTGACCCAATGCCTATTTTTTACATAATGAATTTGCCTACCATATATACTGTTCCACTTTGCATAGAACTTCAGTTATATTGGCACTTCTGGCTCTCATTTCTTAAGTATTCTAGTGTGTCAATATTCTAACAAAATGATGGTACTTTTTTTCATTATAATGTTACTTTGTAAATTAAAATCAAATAATTTTTAATATTCAAGTTTTATCCTTAGCTGCAATATTTTAAGTAAAAATTTTCTTGTTCTGTACTTTACCAGATGTAATAAGTTGTTCCAAACTTTTTCAAGTGTAATAAATTGTCCAGTGATTTTCCACGTTTATAATCTTAAGAATATTATTTCTCTTGCTCACATTTTTCCAGGCTATGCTATTATACTAATTAATGTGTCAAATGTGTCAATTAGCAGTGTCGTTGATAATTTTTTCCTTACCTCAATGATACCGGTGACATATATTAGAAGTCCCCTTCATAAAAAAGTATAGAACTATATTATCACCCTCAAATTTGAGAAACAAACACTCATAATTTTTTCTTTAAAAACTTCAATGCATGAGATTGATACCATGAAATTCCTTGAATTGAGCTCTATCATTTAAACTTCATTAAAATATAGTTTGTTTTTAAAATAAAAAAGTCAATTATACTTAAATCCAATTTTTGCCTTATATTTTTTTCATGATATTTTACCTCACAACTTTTTTGATACAAATTTTCGTTGCATGAGAACAAAACTATGAAATTTTTCATGCCTTCTTCTATCATTGAAATTAAGATAAATATATTTTGCTTTTAAAATAAAAAAAAAGTTATTTAGATCTAAACTTGATTGGTGGCGTTACTTACTCTCCTATAACGTTGCTACAAATTTTGATGTAAACTTTTTTCTACCAGATCAAATCTCAATTTTTTAATGCCAAAATGTAACTAGGGACCAGTCCTCTTCAAAAATGTTAACAGCTTTCAATTTGGTTAAGAACTGAATTAGCAACAAGCTCTGAAAAATGCTGTGTGTGAGTAAATTGTGGCCTTAAGAATATTATTCAACTACTACCATAGTTGAATAAGATATATATATATATATATATATATATATATATATATATATATATATATATATATATATATGCATACATATATATACCAGTTGCAGACTATGCTGACAGAGATGGACACTTAGGGCTTAGCAACAGGTCTTAAAATGAACTGCATGAAAACAAAGTATATGCAGTTGGAAGACATAGTACAAGGTAGGAAGTAATGAAATTGATGAGGTAAAGGAGTAGGTCAACTAAGGGCAAATAGTTAATATGCGCTGAGATACGGATGCTGAAATCTTAAAGAGAATAAGGGTAGGATGGAAGGTATTTAACTTGGGAAAGGATGTGTTCAAAACAAAGTGAAACAATATAATACATTGCAGACTTTTCAATAGCACTGTCCTACATGTGCTCTTATACGCAAGTGAAACGTGGGCTACCACAAAGAGGATAGAACATTGACTAGGTATGACACAAAGGGTCTTGGAAAGATCCATTCTAGGAATATGATTGTGAGAGCATATTTGAAATGAGATAATTCAAGAATGGAACACAGTGAACGATGAAGTTACAGAATACCAAAAGCAGAACTTCTACCAGGCTAGACATGTTGCAAAGTTTACAGACAACAGGTGGACCTGTGCAGTTGCCGAGTGGTATCCAAGAGATCAGAAAAGGGCTACTTAGAAGGCCTTCACACAGATAAGAAGAGAATTTAGTTAAGTAATTTAGGTCAAGATTGAAAAGAATGGTGCAATCAAGACAGAATTGGAAGCACATTGTCACCAGTGGTGTATAACAGCATCTGATAATCTGGTTAATACTGTGAGAGGGCATCCTGACGTTAGGAAAGGCATCCAGCTGTAGAAACTCTGCCAGATCAGATTGGAGCCTGGTGCAGCCATCTGGTTAGCCAGTCCTCAGTCAAATCGTCCAATCCATGCTAGCATGGAAGGCAGACGTTAAACAATGATGATGATGATGATATATATGTGTATATATATATATATATATATATATATCATCATCATCGTTTAACGTCCGCTTTCCATGCTAGCATGGGTTGGACGATTTGACTGAGGACTGGTGAAACCGGATGGCAACACCAGGCTCCAGTCTGATTTGGCAGAGTTTCTACAGCTGGATGCCCTTCCTAACGCCAACCACTCAGAGAGTATATATATATATATATATACACAGACAGATACACACATTTTTCTATAAACAAAACCAATATATGAGTATAAATACATATCAATTTGAAATACATGAATTAATGACGAAATCATTTAATTTTATTTCATCCTTTCATTACTATATTTCTCACCAAAGTACACCTCTTTTGTGTTTCAATTAAATTCTATTATGAATTTAGACTGGGTTCATAAAACAACTCTTTTTTATTTATCAATATATCAATGTGATTTTTGGAACAATTTAGCAAAAGGTTCTTAACCAAATCTGTTACATATTTAAAATTGTTTTTTTTTTACAATACAGGTAAATTCAACAAAATATAAAATTATTAAGCATAGAAAATGAGTTATTAGCTAATATTCAATGAGTATAAAACAAAATTTTAATACAGAGCAATTGTGCAAATTATTGGATTATCTATCAGTCCAAATTAATGCACATATGACAGGTGTACTATAAAGGTAAAACAGAATGACAGTGATGTACTATAAAGGAAAAATAGAACAAAATACTAGACTTTGTCTTTGAAAAAAACTAGGAAATGAAATGCATGCTATGAACTAAATGAAATAAACTTACACATATACATAAATACACAGAAACACATATGATGATTCACAATCCAAATTAATCAAACTCTGTTGTGCATCTTACAGGTAAATAAAAATAAAAATGAGATAAATTTTTCTAAAAATATTCATAAATTAAATTTTTACACACACACACACAATATTCTAAAATTGCTTGGATTTCTAACTTTCTTCTAAGTACGTGGAAAACCTCAAACTATTCAACTCTTTGAAATGATTCGTTTTCGCAGTAATCACTCCAAAAGAAAAAAAAATGTTTAATAATCTAACAGGGATCTTTCTGATTTGACGGGCAACACTTTTCATTAATGTTTTATGTAGTGTTTTTGGTACCGAAACACTTTCAAACTTCGTATACTTGTATATTTTGTGTTATAGAACAGATAAAAATTTTTGTATTCGAAGTTATTTCATGTAAAAAATTGTCGTATTTCGGTAATTTCAACCAATCACTGACGTCTATTGAGGTGAAAACAATTATTGCCATGGGATCTTTTCCCTTGAATAAAATTAGTGCAGTTGTTTGTCAACAACAACTATCCGTTATCAACAACAACTATCAGCGGTATATATTTCGTTTGTCACTGTTATTTATGACATCGTTCATGCATTTGTACTGGTTTTAGCTCTAGGGTTAGGGTTTGGGTTTTAGAGTTAGGGTTAGTTTTAGGATTACGGTTAGGGTTATGATTATTTTTGCCATAACCTCACTCATAACCTTAACCCTAACCCTAACTCTAAAACCCGAACCCTAACCCTAAAACCCTTACTAGGGAATAATGATATAATTAAACAGGGAATAACACTCTTAACACCGGCAAAAATTATTGTTTATAAAAAGAGCAGTAACTGTATTCAGCTGATTGGTTGAAATTACAGAAATATGACAACTTTAACATGAAATAACTTGCAATATATAAATTTTTGTTAAGAAAGCTAAGAGAAAAAGATGTTTATATGACACAGTCTACCAGTATCCCAAGTTTGAAAGTGTTTCGTTAAGAAAACAAGTGTTGCCCATCAAATCAGAAAGATCCTCTAACAGTTTTGTTTCCTTAGAAAGACTGTGGCTAAGTCTAATATCTTCCTAAAAATAACTAAGAAAAACAGTTTTTAAATCCTTACTTATAATCAGGTACAAATTCATTTTTTCTCATCACTATTGGAACTGTTGTCAGAATCATTTAACTTTAGGAAAAGTAATATCCAATTCATAATTACATACATGGTCTTTATGTTTGCCATATATTTTCTTACAATTTTCTATGTCTCCTTTCACTGCATGGCAACATGAAACTGGTATCCATCTTTCATCCATAGTGAAACATCAAAAAATCTAAAAATTCACAATGTACAGTATAAGTCAACTGTTTACATAGTGAAACTACATATCTTCACAAATGTACTGAGATTTGCACTGAAATTCTCATTAAAATATGAATAGGTCTTTTGGCTGGTTTAGTAATATTAACAAACATTTTTTTCAGGCAGTTAAGGGCAGGTTAGTAACAAAAGGGTTAAACCAGAGTTGATAGCTATCTCAGAAGTAGCAGTTACATTTTCTTCACCACTCACTGCATTACCCTCCTTTCTATCTCCTACTCTCCCTTTGCAGTATCACAAATCCACTTGCACACAATATGTCCCTAACATCCCATCCCACTATTCACCATCTTGTTCCTTTGTCATTCCCTCTGTGAGGTTCAGTAATCTTCCACAGGTACCCACCCTACCCACCTCATCCATTTGGATTTACCCTGTCCAATCTCCATTTTACCACAAATGTGTGTGTGAATATATATCCACGTATATATGTGGGTGTATATATGTATATACATGTAAATATATATGTATACATATTTATAGGTACATGCACATGTGTGTGAATATGTTTATTTATGTATGTACGTGTATATGTGTATGTATTTCTGTGTGTAGGTACATGTATGTGTCTTTGTGTGTATATGTAGATACATTTATGTATATCTGTGTGTATGTGTATATGTCTTCCTGTGTGTATTTGTAGGTACATGTATATATACCTTTATATGTGTGTGTGTGTGTGTGAGCGTGTGTTTGGATATATATATGTTTATTTGTAAAGGTGTATGAACATGTGTATGTATATATGCATCGATGCATATATTTATGTGTGTATGTATCTTTGTATGTATTCATGTACATATAGATGTTTTTGTATAGATGTACTAACATAACAATACAATCGTGTGGGTGTCTCTCTATATCTGTGCATCTATGGATTTTACATAAATATGTGTGTGTGGATGAAAGTATACATGCATGTATATATATGTGTGGGTGTGGGTGTGCATGTCTGTGCATATGCGAGTGTGTCTGTGGGTGTGTGTTGTGTGTGTATCTCTGTCCCCCTGGTTATATATACATGTGTGTGTGTATCTATGCGTACATTTATGTATGTATGTTGTCTTTTATTCTTAGTACTTGCACTTCTCTCCCAGTGCCAATTCACTCTAACGTCATAAATTTTAGGTCCCCCCACAGCATACATCTTTAACATCCTAACCCTTTGACTCTGAAAAGAATCTAGTTATCTCTTTAATAAATCTTTCACTTTAAGTTGTCACAATCTAATGTCCTTCAGAGGAATCTTGGTAACATTGGCCCTGCCAGTACTGGCTTTTTCTTCTTTCCCTTCTTCTTCTACTTCCCTTCTTTCTACATCTTCAGTTTCTTCTCTTTTGCCTTCCTCTGTTTGTTTACCACCACCCCCTTCCCTTTCTCCCTCCTATTCTTATACATATCCACCCTCTAGATTCCCCCATCTCCACATAATTTCTTCCCCAACCCATCCTGCATACACACTTTTTAATTTTTCCCTTTTTAGTTCCTCTGGATACTTTCAGAACAACAAGGTCTGATAGACGCACAATGTAATAGCATGACTTTGATACAAGTCTGAAGATGTGCCTCTCCAATGCCTAAAACCCACATATATTATGTAAATTTTTCTTTTAGAAGTTTCGCGTTAGCTGCCGTGGAGATGCTACAGAAACATGTGTAACTTATGAAAGAAAGATGTGCTAAAGAATTTTCTTTGTCTTTTTCATTGGTATATACATACATACATATATATATATATATATATATATATATATATATATATATATATATATATATATATATATATACACACCTCTTCCTGTTTATTTCTGTGATTCCTTTCTGTCGAAGAGCATAGGCTCAAAACGTAAAAGACTTTCTCACTTCCTGAGTGTTAAACTAATACATCTGTTTGTTGTTTACACACCTGTCTTCGTCTTTTATAAATTCTCATTATATATATACATACATACACACACACACATATATATATATACACATATACACACACATATATATGCACACTTGCACACACACACACACACACACACACATATATATATATGGATCTAGTTTTTTTTCATTTGCAAAATATGCATTTTTTAAAAGACAGTAACAAATATGAAAATTGGCTATAATAATGTAGCCTTCCAATCTCATTGCTTCGAAGGTATGATGTGGAGAAAAAAAAATTGGAGAAAAAAGTTACAGAGGTTTAAAAATTTTTTAAACTGCATATTTTTAGCCAATAGCAAGACAGAAATTTTTTGTGTTTAGTAGAGTGGTGTCAACTTTCAAGTTGTACCCTGTGAAATTTAGAGTTTAGCATCTGACCTGTTCATTGTAGGTTTCTAAATAAACAGAAACACCTAATAAAATCATGTATCATCTTATTGTTTCTTTTATCTCTTCATTGATCTATGGTTTTATTATTTTTTTTAATTTGTTATATTAATATATTTGTCTGCATGTGTTTACTTTATGCATGTTTCAGTATTATGTATACCTGTCATGTATTTGTGTACATCATTAATATATAAGTGCATGTGGACATATGTATTCATATATAAGTTTATATGTACATTATGCATTTATGTGTGTGTGTGAAGGGGCGTCTATCTCCAAACCTCTGAAGTTGAGTAATGTTTTCATGCTTGGATTTGTAAACTACAATAAGAATAACACTGGTCAACAAAGAATTTGTCTCAAAGAAAACAATGCCTGTATCATACATTTTTGCATGCAGAATTCAGAAATAATGTCAAATTATCTGTAAAACCCAGTTTCTCTGTTCCACAATATCCCTCTCAGTTCTTGTTACATGGGCTAAATTTCAGTTAAGCTGTTGAAATTTGAGGCTAACGGTTTAAGAAATACTCCTAATTAAAATTTTTATGACCAGGATTAACCGAGAGAAATCATAAAGCCAGTTATCTGAGTCAAAGAGTTCCAAAAATATATGAAATAAAAAATATGTAAAAATACTAACACACAGAAAAAAGCACAGAAAAATATGTAATATACACAGAAAAATTAAAACAAAACACGCAGGTGAAAAGAATCTTGTGGTGTGAAGAATTAAGTGTGAAAAATCAACAGACAACAGTGAACCACAACACAGTGTTTGGTTGTCATGGTAACAAGCTGCTAATGCCACGCTGTGTGTTGATTGGCTAAGATTACCCAAATTTCCCAACTTTAATGCCAAATAACATCAGATTCTTAAATTTATGGGATAAAGTAATTGGTTAATTGTAGTCAAAATTCAGAGTTGCATCGATACACCAAAATTGAAAGCAATCTGAACAAAATTAAGGTGGGGCTTATTTTGCAAATGAGAATGACTAGATCTCATACATATATATGTGTGTGTGTGCCATTGACAGGGTCCCCCGATCCCTCATCTGGTGGTCAATGAGGAAACAAGGGATAGATGAATGGTTAGTGAGAGCTGTGCGAGCCATGTACAGAGACGCTGTCAGTAAGGTGAGGGTTGGCAACGAGTACAGTGAAGAATTCCGGGTAGAGGTAGGGGTCCACCAAGGTTCAGTCCTCAGCTCCCTCCTATTTATCATAGTCCTCCAGGCGATAACAGAGGAATTCAAGACAGGATGCCCCTGGGAGCTCCTCTATGCTGATGACCTTGCACTAATTGCTGAGTCACTATCAGAACTAGAGAAGTTTCAGGTGTGGAAGCAAGGACTAGAATTGAAGGGCCTTAGAGTCAACCTAGCTAAAACCAAAGTCCTAATAAGTAGAAAGGTAGACAAAACACAAACCCCTTCAGGAAGATAGCCCTGCTTGATTTGTAGAAAAGGCGTAGGTAGAAACTCTATAAGATGCACCCAGTGCAAGCTATGGACACATAAAAGGTGCAGCAATATCAAAGGAAGGTTAACTAGGAAGTTAGTTTTTGTATGGAGCAGATGTTCAGGAGCAATAAACACTGTAAATGTGCAGAAAACAACTTCTGCCACATTCCAGGGAGAAAAACTACAAGTAGTTGATAGCTTCCGCTATCTAGGTGACCAAGTTAGTAGTGGGGGAGGGTACGCTGAAAGTGTAGCTGCTAGAATAAGAATAGTCTGGGCAAAGTTCAGAGAGCTCTTACCTCTGCTGGTGACAAAGGGCCTCTCGCTCAGAGTAAAAGGCAGACTGTATGACACATGTGTATGAATAGCCATGCTACATGGCAGTGAAACATGGGCCGTGACTGCTGAGGACATGCGTAGGCTCGCAAGGAATGAAGCCAGTATGCTCCGTTGGATGTGTAATATCAGTGTGCATACTAGACAGAGTGTAAGTACCTTGAGAGAAAAGTTGAACCTAAGAAGCATCAGTTGTGGTGTGCAAGAGAGACGATTGCGCTGGTATGGTCATGTGGTGAGAATAGATGAGGGTAGCTGTGTGAAAAAGTGCCACACCCTAGTAGTTGAGGGAACCTGTGGAACAGGTAGGCCCAGGAAGACCTGGGATAAGGTGGTGAGGCACGACCTTCGAACATTAGGCCTCACTGAGGCGATGACTACTGACCAAGACCTTTGGAAATATGCTGTGCGTGAGAAGACCTGGCAAGCCAAGTGAGACCTAAATCCAAGACCTCTGCCAGCCCACTTATGCATACCTTCCTTCATTGGACACTAAACTCCGCTTGCAAAGACCTGTTGAGGCAAGTGAAATCGAAATCGAACTAAATTCGATGACCCATGCCAACATTGTCTCCTTCATTGGACATGAAACTCAGCTTGCGAAGACCTGTTGGGGCAAGCGAAATCAAAATCGTGATGGCACCTGTGCCCAGCATCGCCTTCCTGGCACTTGTGCCGGTGACACATGTAAAGACATTCGAGCGAGATCGTTGCCAGTACCGTTGGACTGGCTCCTGTGCAGGTGGCACATAAAATACACCGTTTTGAGCGTGGGCGTTGCCAGTACCGCCTGACTGGCCTTCGTGCCGGTGGCACATAAAAGCACCCACTACACTCTCGGAGTGGTTGGCATTAGGAAGGGCATCCAGCTGTAGAAACTCTGCCAAATCAGATTGGAGCCTGGTGTAGCCATCTGGTTCACCAGTCCTCAGTCAAATCGTCCCACCCATGCTAGCATGGAAAGCGGGCGTTAAACGATGATGATGATGATGATACATACATACATACATATGTACACACACATACATACATAGATATATATATAGTTATATATAGTCATATTTAGTGACAATTATGGTTTCCCTTTTTGGTAAACATTGGAAATCATTGTCTATATATATATATATATATACACACACACACACACACACACATATATAGAAAGAGAGAGTATAAAAGGGTCTTTAACCTACATGGATTTACACAGGATTCCACCTAAGGAGTTACAGACTTACTTCTACATGATTGGAAAACTGAATTGTGAACTTTTATGCTTCTTTTTTCTACTCTTTCTTCATTTCCTTATTCCTTTTCTCCTGTCCTCTGTGTCATTTCATTAATCTATACCCTTCTCATTTTCCCTATTTGTCTCCGATGATGGAATATCCCATACTCTGGGATATCCCAGAAACAGCTGTAAGACTTTGAATTTTTCCAGTAATAATAACGTATACGACTTGAGATGTTTGTCTTGCCTTAATGTTTGTTGTCCTCATTAACAATTATATATCTATTTATTTATATATATATATACTAGCAGAGATACTCAGCATTGCTCAGGATTAAAATGGCATAGTTTGTATATATATATTACAGTTAAGTTGAAATAAGTGATACGAGAAAGTACAGCATTGACGACAAAACATTTGTGGAGTAAATTTTAAAGCTTTGCAGGAATGACAATTTGAGTTTAGCACACCAATTTGGAAAGAATTATAATTTTTATAAGAATGAGATGGATCATATCTGAAAGCAGCTCCAGGTGTTGTGAAGAGCAAATTTGTATGTGGTCTGTTTGTGAGAGCTATTCTATTGGGCCTCTGTGTAATCTAGTATGCTAAACATTGTTTTAATGATTCAGCATTAAATGCTGCAGCATGCCTTTACTGATCTTGGGAAAGTCTCATCTCCCATCTCTCTTGAGACTCCATCCAACGTGCTGCAGCATGCCCTTGCTGATCATGGGAAAGTCTCATCACTCTTCTCTCTTGAGACGCCATCTGATGTGCTGCAGCATGCCTTCACTGATTTTGAGAAAGTCTCATGTCCTTTATCTCTTGAGACTCTCGCCTTCAGTTTTCTGCAATCCTCCTTGCTTAATAGGTGCTTTTGGAGAGATTACGTTTTTTTCTTTGGTGGCATATTTCTTTTTCAATATTGTAATCAAAAAATTATGAACATAGAAAAAAATATACATTAATCTCTATTTTTGTAAGCAGTTGTAGTTATGTAGTATGTCTGTATTTTATATTATTTTTTTTGCAGTGTAAATTAACCAAATATAAGCAAATAGTAAATACCTTGCAACTGCTGTGCTAATTATGAACTGGTAATTCAAAGGTAGATAGATTAGATTAGTCCTTCACCATGAGTTAGTAACCATTATCTCGGCCTATGCCCCTCAGCCCGGGCTACCTGATGGACAGAAAGACTGATTTTATGACACCCTCTTGCAGACTACCTCGTCGACGAATGACAGGGACCTTCTCTTTGTGGCTGGTGACTTCAATGGTCATGTTGGACAACATTCAGGGGGCTTCCATGGCGTACATGGAGGCTATGGTCTTGGTTCCCGCAATGAGGAGGGAACCAGGCTGCTGGAGTTCTGTGATGCAAATGACCTTATGGTTTGCAATACTAACTTCAGGAAACCTGCCAGTCACCTAGTCACCTACCGTTCTGGCAGACACACTAGTCAAATTGACTACATCCTCGCCAGGAAAAAGGAAAGATGGCTGCTTATAAATGCCAAAACCTTCCCAGGCGAAGAATGTACCCCCACAACATAGACTAGTAGTTAGTGACTTCAGGATCAGGGCTAAGTGGTTGTCCAGAAGATGATGACCAGCATGTAGGAGAAGAGTCTGGAAGCTTAAAGATCCTGCGAATGGATAGAGATTTAGAGACATATTACTCAAAACCTTTGACAAAATAGAAGGGGATATAGCTTCACACTATGTAGAAGACAACTGGAGGTTTCTACGGGACGACCTGCTGAGGGCCACTGACCAGATCTGTGGGTGGTGCAAAGTCCCCTCTTGACCCAAAATAATGTGATGGTGGAACGATGTTGTTGACAGGGTTATTAGACAATGTAATGAACATTTTAAAAAATAAGCCTACCTTCAGGATGAAATATGAAGGCAGTTAATACATACCCCAATATCAATTGATTTCATGCTGTTGCTGTGCATGAGAAATAGGCCTATTTTTTAGAGTGCTCATTACATTGTTTGTGTGTGTATTTATCATAGAATTGGGCTTTTTTTTAATCTTTTGCTTTGATTTTTAGCAAGCAATATCTTTACCCTTCTTCAAATATATATATATATATAATAAAAATATTAGGGATAAAAATCCAAAATTACAGATAAAAACTCAATTAAAATCAATTTATTAAAAATTAAAATTAAGTTTCACAGTATGTGACAGTGGATTTTCATCGATGAGTTCATGAACCTTGGTTCTTTTCCCTAAAACTATATATATATATATATATATATCTATATATATATATATATATACATACACACACACACACATTGTCTATGCCTGGCTAGGTCAGACAAAACTTGTAGAGGAAACTTTTCTAGAGATCATTGCTCTAACTGTCACTAATTCTGTTTCTGATCCCAAAGTAAGATGTTAGTAATTCCACTGGTTCTCATATGTTTGCTAAACAACAGAACATTGGTTCACTGGTGAAAATAAACACAATGCTTTCATTCAGACAGTGCTAATGATAATATGCAGGATTGACATTCATGTACACAAGTTCACACACACAACTGGCTTCCTTGTAGTTTGTCTACCAATTCCACTCACAAAGTATTGGTCAGTTCAAGGCTATATGCTTGTGAAGCAAACTTTGTAACTACACTGCCATACCTGTGTCTACACATACACATACACACATTTAATGGAAGGCATTTCTGAAGTTGTAAAACTGAACTCATTCATGTCTCTTTTAAGAAAACATTGGATTTTTTTTTTACATATTTGTTAAATAAAATTGCTAATTAAATTATTAAATGTGGAGATTTAATATTAGAGGATAGACACTTCTGGTGGAGTCTGTCTAAGAAAAAGAAGGTATTTTTTGAGGGTGGTACCATTTGATGAGGCGCAATAGATTACATCAAGATCTAATTTATAGGGTCTCAATTTATATTGCCATTGTAAATATATATATAGATACAAGCCTTCCACTGATTTAATTTACAACAATTTTTCTTAAATATGTAAAGTGCATATATATATATATATATATATATATATATATATATATATATATATATATATATATACATATATATAAGATTACTAAAATGAGTGAGACTGTTTGAAATATATACTCGCAAATATTTGACAGTATTTTTTGGAAAAATATGATTGGTGATAAATGCTTAATATGTTAAAAATATTGAACATTTAAACTTTTCCCATGAAGCTTACCTATAGCATAGAGAAATCCACCAACTGACGCCACAGCAATAAATGACCGAGCAATTTTGAGTTCAGGTTTTAGTTCCCATTGTTTAAGAACTGGATCATAGCACTCAACACAACGCAAATATAATGTGTCATCAGGAGTATCTGCCAAAGCACACTCTCCACCAACAGCATAAAGCAAACCATTATAGCTGGTTGCACTAACTGCTGTCCGTGCAATATTCATGCTAGGCTGAAATATAGATGTAAAATATTAGACATATAATCATTTTAACCAGAAACTGCACCATCTTCCCAGATTTAGTCATCAGAATGAACCCTTAAAAAGTTTTCCAAATACTTCAGGAAAGCATGTTTTAACCTTTTAGCATTTAAACAGGCCATATCTTGCCAAAATTTCTACCTATTTTATGTTCAGATTGGCCAGGTCCAGCCTTTCACACCTACTCTACAATATCATTCTAAAAATAAATAAATTCAAAACAATGTGAATAAATAAGCATTACATTTGACAGAGTAATCTGAATACTAAAGAGTTAAACATATTTTCTCCTTTTACATCAACCCTTCAGCTCATTTGTAAGCAATGAATCAATAATTAGACATACAGACCAATGATTATTGAGTTTCAACACAAACAAGTTACACACAGTAAACTGTTTTGCTATCTCAAACCCTTAATATACAGCATCACATATGATGGTATATCTCAGATAGGTTTCTTTAATGTATTACAATCAAAATAGGATTAGATTAGGCATCTTCATTTCTTTTTACTATTAAGGCATTTTTGTTCACAAAACATAGAACCAAAAGTAATTTCTAGATTTACCAGAATTATTAGCATGGCATCAGTTCAAAGTTGGAAAGTGAGATTATACTAGATAATTAACACGTAGTTTGGGCATTTACAATTTCAAGTTTAAACTTTGTCCTGTTCAGTGTAAAACTTTCATTTCTCAAATTTGTAAAATCATACTGGTCAAACTGAGGCCCTAGCTAATATGTTAAAGGTGAATATTTAAATTACCTTTTATCCTAATCTTGGCTAAAATTTACATATACTGCCTTTTAATGCAATTGAACTTTTAAAGAGGGGGATGGGCAAGGAATATGTGGAAATAAGTCATGAGGATAGTTCAAAGAACACAGAATGCCATGCAATAAAGACATATAGAGAGACATTAAAAAGAAGTGCACTTGACTTTTAGAAATTAATATTAGACAAAAGAAAGGTTATGAATTGTTATGGGAATGTGTTGGACGAAATACCTTATAATATTTAGTTTTCTTAACTTACTTTATGGATTAAAAGTTCCAAAGATGACATCATTCAAATGTCATTAAAAATAATACAAAAATCCAAGATTAAATTAGTCATAGCTTGAATATTTAATTGAATTTTTCTGTTTTAAAGTAAAATATTTTATTGGCTAGCAATATTAGGGTTTATTGTTTATAGACATAACTGATAAATGTATATTGGTACAAAGAAAACTTACCACTGTTGACCACTGGTCTAATAAGAAGTCATATCGTTCAACACTTTTCAACTGTGAGTCAATACTGTTGCGTCCTCCTATTACATAAATACTAGGTGGCTGGGCACGAGGAGTGATCAGTTCAAGTGCTTTACTGTTTTGTTTCATCATCAGTGCCTTGTTGACTCGAACTTGGCACTTCCGGCAATTTCGAACCCAATCAGACTGACTTACAATATTTTGCAAGTATTCCATATCCAGCAGAACAAGTTTGATAGCTTGTAGAAAGCGACATGCAACATGTGAACGATGAATTAGATCACACTGCAGCCAGTGACATGCGGCTTCAAACACTTGATGTTCACTTGTTACTTGCAGTTTATCACTGTTGAGCAAATCTAATAACCGTTCTTCAGATAATTGCAAGTATTCCTCAGTACGAATGACATCTAGAAAATTCTGGTAAATGTAGTGACGTGCTGTAGCTTCAAGTTCAATACAGGTGTACATGTCAGCAAAATAGTGGATACCTGTAGATTAAAAATACTCATTTAAAAGTTATTTATGAAAGAGAATTATGAGTATGTATAGAATATTAAAGAATATGGCAAAAGAAATATTACCTAAGCAATTGGAAGCTGTCAGTTGCGATTGTAAGAAATGAGCACACAGATTTCTCAGGGAATGCAAACCAAGGAGACTGGATCCTTGCAGCAAACTCTGAACATTGTCAACTGTGATTTCAATAGAACCACGGTACATGAACTCCAATAAATATGCCATGGTATTTTGGTCTGTACCATGGATTTCTACCCAGTTTTTGTCAGATTCTAACATGCCATTTGTAAACATGGCACGTAAATATGGACTACATCCTGCCAAAACGATCTTGTGTGCATGAAACTGGTGTCCTTCTACAGAGATAATGACATCACAGAGCTGCTGCTGCCGCCATAAATCATACATAACATGAAATGCAACTTTACTATGACTTTCCACATTGAAGGTGCGCGACTCAATCATGCCAGGCAGATGGTCTGGATGCTACACGTCAAACAACAGGATTTCTGCAAATGACAAAAAAATACATATTTTTCATTAAAAAAATTTAGTCATATTTTTACAATCATTCAGTAAGTCATTTTTAATAGTAACATTTAATGATAGTTTTATAGGTGCAGGGCATGGCTGTGTGGTAAGAAGCTTGTTTCCCAACCACATAGTTTTGAGTTTAGTCCTACTGTGTGGAAGCTTGAGTAAATGTCTTCTATTATAGCCTCAGGCCAACCAAAGCCTTACAAGTGGATTTGGTAAACAGAAACTAAAAGAATTCTCTAGTATGTCTGGATGTGTGTGTGTGTTACTATCTATCCCCTTAACATCATATGATGTTTGTAAGCAAGTGTGACATCATGTAAATGGTGTCCCTTTCCAATCTTGCATGAAAACATACCTGGTCATAGAGAAATATTACCTTACTTGAAAATAAGAGAGGTTTGTGACAAGAAGGGCATCCAGCTGTAGAAAATCTGCCCAAACAAATTCCATCCAACCCAGGCATAAATCGAAAAGTGGACGTTAAAACAATGATGATGATAATGATTTTCCCTTCTATTAAGGAAGATAAAATGTGGGTATTTCAATAACCAATGGATTATAGATTCCTTATACAAAACACCCAATCAAGAAGTTCAAGCTATCTATTTTATGTATCATGTTATGCTGATTAGTTGATGCTGCTATGTGCAGTTTTTTGTGGGTGGAACAGTAGTTGGCACTCCATCGCTTACAACGTCGAGGGTTCCAGTTGATCCGACCAGTGGAACAGCCTGCTCGTGAAATTAACGTGCAAGTGGCTGAGCACTCCACATACACGTGTACCCTTAACGTAGTTCTCGGGGATATTCAGTGTGGCACAGTGTGACAAGGCTGTCCCTTTGAATTACAGGGACAACAGAAACAGGAAGTAAGAGTGAGAGAAAGTTGTGGTGAAAGAGTACAGCAGGGTTCACCACCTGCCGGAGCCTCATGGAGCTTTAGGTGTTTTCGCTCAATAAACACTCACAACGCCCGGTCTGGGGATCGAAACCACAAGTCCACTGCCCTAACCACTGGGCCATTGCGCCTCCACAGGGTGGAACAGTACATCTTGTGTAAATGTAGTAATTACTCTATTGTGATCATATAACATTAGCTTTTGTTCACATTTAGCTAGTTTCTTTAAAAATGACAATTCTTTGTATCAGAATGTCTTCAATTGCATTTTTTTTAAAAACTATACATCAAATCATCTCAAAAGTAATGTCTCTTTATGAAGCTATATTTTTCAGTTTTGTATTACTTTGTTTCAACATTTCATTTAACACTACAAACAGAGAATGCCTCATTCTAAAGATAGTCACCATGCCAGATGTCTACATTGGTTATTACTTGAACAACCCCAAAATTCTGATACAAGAACTTCATTCAGCTTGAACCATTCTCCTTGTTGTGAACACCTTGTTACTTTTTATGAGGAACAACATACAGCAGCACTCAAGAGAAATGACAATGTAACAGATGAAGATATAACAAAAGAGCTTAATTTCATTATCATTATCAACCATCAATTGCTATTTTCAAAAACTTGGAATGGTGTCTAAGTTCAATGATTGGATTCTTCACAAACTGAGAGATCACAAAGTTTATGTGTCAGTTCTGCATTGTTCTTCATTTATGAGTTCATTCACCATTTTTGGATCACCTTGTTACCACTTTGAAATCCTTTAACTGTACCAAACAAACATAACTAAAGCTTACTATGAACAACTTGATCAATCGGATGAAAAATTGAAGAAGAGGTGCTCTTTACTCAATATAAAGTGAGTTATTCATGATAATATGTGCCCCATACTCTAAGAATCACCTGTTCCAATATTAAAGAGTTTGGCTGAGAAAAGCTTGCATATACCCTGTATTCTCCTGACCTCACAGCTTTAGGCTGTTACTCATTTCAAAGCTTGGAATATTTCATTGGAAGCAAATGCTTTGATTCATTGGACACACTAAAATTTCAAATAACATTATTTTGAAAAAGTTTGGCAAAACATTGTTGGTTCAAATGTAAAATATGTGATTAAATTAACAATTTACATGATCTTTTAAATTTTATAACAAAAACAATGTATGTTCCAATTTATTTAGTCATTTACTCTACAAGTCACTTTGTAAGCAGTTACATTATAAAACAGCTGGAATGCTCATTATAGAAACTAACAAAGAAACTATTTACGTTTAGTGTATACACACACACACATTTCTTTCTGTGTTCCTTTCTGTGGAAGAGCATTAAACTAATACATCTGTTTGTTGTCTACACTACCTGTCTTCGTCTTTTGTTTTTTTGTGAATTCTCCCCCTATATATACATATATTCTTTTATTGATTTCAGTCATTGGTCTGTTGCCATATTGAGATACTGTCATCAATGATTTTATCAGTCATATCAATTCAGTCCCAGTAAATATTTTATCAATTCCATTTATCAAATTGCTTAATTCATCATCATTTAACATCTGTTTTCCATGCTGGCATGGGTTGGACAGTTTGACTGAAAACTAGTAAACCGGAAGGCTGCACCAGGTTCCAATCCAATTTGGCAAGGTCTCTACAGCTTCTTAATGCCAACCACTCCTAGAGTGTAGTGGGTGTTTTTTACGTGCCACTCAGTACATGCTGTAAAGGAGATGGCATTAGAAAGGGCATCCAGTTATATAAATAATAACAAAGCAGACATTGGAGCATGATAGTCCTCAAACCCATTGAATCTTGTGAAAGCACACAACCCATGCCAACATGGAAGATGGACATTCATCAATAATTATGACAATATATATATATATATATTTGAGTGCATATGTATGTGTATGTATATATGTATGCATGCATACATACATAAGTTGATTAATTCCTGTTCCCTTGTCATTGCTTTAATTTCTTTTTATGTGCTGTACATGCTTAATGCTTTTTTCTGAAGCATTTGTATATTGAGTTCTGACAGCATGTTATTAGTATCACTGTCCCTAAGTGAAATCTTTATATATACATGTATACACAAGGTCTGATCAAAAAGTATCAAGAGTGTTGCTATGGTCATGGCACTCGACTGAACTTTGTTGCACATACACACTAAGTTATAACATTCTTGCTCACTTTCGTTGTTTATAGAAGTCCTTGGAAGTAAAGTGTGTAGAGTGAGAGAGTCTTGAAAAGAAGATTGGGTTTCAGCTGCACAGGATCTCCTTGATTGTGTCAAGACAAAAACTTTTTGAAAACAGTCATAACAGGTGACAAATCATGGGCCTATAGCTATAATCCCAAAAAGATTTCAAGTAAATCCAAGAGAATGTGACAAGGCAGCTGCTCATTATCCCAAAAACAGGAGTTCCAGGATAAAGAATTGAGTGGGCAAGTGAATTTGCAAGAGAGTGAAAGGAGATAGATGGCGAAGAGTGGAATGCAGAGAGTTAATACAGATGGAAGGTGGGGGTAAGGTTAAGAAGATGAGTTGCAAGGAAAGGACTTGTCAGGGACAAATTGTGTGCAGGCAAATTTGTGAGAGTGCGAAAGGAGGGTAGGAGATAGAAGGGAGGAGTGTTAAGGAAGATGGGTTATGGAGGAGGGAGTCATAAATATGAACAATTTGCCTTTAGGGCCTCATTTTTACTTAGATGGATCTTCTTAAGCACAAGCAAATTGCCCATTATCTTGGTTATCATCATGTCGTCTCTGAGACTCAACATCTGAAGGTCAATTTTCATCTTGGGTCTACCTCCTCTTGCAGCTATTCTCATCCACATGCATCACATGATCATACCAGTGCAGTCTTCTCTCTTGCACACTATATCTGATGCCTCTTATGCCCAAATTTCTCTCAACACATTTGCACTTTAGGGGTGTAACCAGCCCACTTATGTGTACCTTTCCTTCACTGGACACTAAACTCTGCTTGCTAAGACCTGTTGAGACAAGTGAAATCGAAATCAAATTCGATGACTGGCATCCATGCTAGTGGAGCGCTAAGAGCACCATCCGAGCGTGATCATTGCCAGAGCAGCTGACTGGCTTCTGTGCCAGTGGCACGTAAAAAGTACCATTTGAACGTGATCGTTACCAGCGTCATCTTATTGGCACTTGTGCCGGTGGAACATGAAAAAATATTCAAACGAGGTCATTGCCAGTGCTGCTGGACTGGCTCCTGTGCAGGTGGCACATAAAAAACACCATTTGAGCGTGGCTATTGCCAGTACCACCTGACTGGCTCTCGTGCCAGTGGCACGTATAAACACCCACTACACTCTCGGAGTGGTTGGCGTTAGGAAGGGCATCCAGCTGTAGAAACTCTGCCAGATCAGATTGGAGCTTGGTGCAGCCATCTGGTTTGCCAGTCCTCAGTCAAATCGTCCAACCTATGCCAGCATGGAAAGCCAACATTAAATGATGATGATGATGCACACTAACATTGCATATACAGCAGAGCATATACAAACCTTCACATGTCCTCTACAGTCACAGCCCATGTCTCGCTACCATGCAGCACTGCTGTTCCTACACAAGAATCATACTATCTACCTTTCAATGAGAGAGAAGCCCTTTGTTAGAGTAAGGTTAGGAAGTTAAGTTGTAAGTGAACTTTCCTCAGCTAATTCCGATTCTAGTCTCAACTACATCTAAGGGTCTCCTAGGTATCTGAGGGAATCTATTTCCTAGTGTTCTTAGTATCTATTGTTCCTGCCCATCTTCCACACACACAAAGACTATTTTCTTTGTTAACCTTCCTGTGATTTCACTGCATCTCTTATGTGCCCATAGTTTGCACTGCACAGCAGGCTAAAAAGACGTTTTCGTGAACTTTTTGTAAACAATTTTGCTTTCTTAGGAAAAGTAGACATGCAAAGAGCATGGGTAAAAGTTTTCAGGATTAAAGTTGTGTCAGAAATCCTTTTTTTTTACCTCTAAATTGGTCTACGTTGAAGACTTGAGTAGATATTTTGATATTCTGATACCTGAATGAAGGTCACAATTTAGCAATTAAGGGGAAATTGAACTGCCAAATATAACCATGATTTCACACTGATGAAACATGTTGTTCAGCAGTTTAGTCCAAAAGCACACACAGCTTCGTAATAGGTGTATGTCTATTTTTTTGTAATGTAATAGCATAAACTGGCCCATACAGGAAAACAGAAAATGACAAATTCTGGTGTCTATATCAATCTTTGTGAGAGAAAAATGCATTTCTTTAGTAATTTTGAAAGAAGAATGTTGCAATGATACCATTAAACAGCAAATAGAATGTTGAAATGGAATGCTTACTGTAATTTTTGCAGAACAGGGCTTTTGAAATAAACTGAGTTTATATTTTGTTTGTACAGATTCAGGTGGTGATGGTTATTCACTTAATATTGGTAAAATGGCTCAATTTGTTATAATTCCAGGGCAAAACCTGAGTTGGTTTCCCATGAATAATACACCCACATGTACAGAATATAAGAAATTAATCTACATCTCAATTATTAAACTAATATAATTATAGATATAATCTTAAATGAGCATATCATTTTTTAATCATAACTTGGTTGAAAATATAGCTATGATAGTGTTTAAGGGCTCATTGGAGGTGTCATTGTAGTGCATTGTGATGTCAATGTACAGCAGTGTTGTACATACTAAATACAATTTAAAAACTGAAAGAATGAAAGAAACTGATCTGAAGAAATTCAACTGTTTTGACACTCATTTAGCTAGTATTTTGAGCACTCTTAATACCACAGACCACATCAGTGTTAAACATTGATGTGCACTGGGTAGACCAAATGAAATTTCTACTTACACCATTTATACACATCAAACATGGCCATTTCCCTGAAGAGATATAAACAGAAACTGAGAACTGAGCCTTGGTGAATGGACAGTTCTCACCAGCCATTCATCTACCTCTAGCTTCTGCAGTGATCATTAGATGAAGGAGTAAAGGACACAGTCAAAGGTTTTTTTCCATGTTGACAAATGCCAAGTACAGCAGTTTATTTTTGGTTAAATGTTTCTCCAAAGAAGATAGCATTAATAATGTTTCTCCCTGGCACAAAATCCAAATTGCATCTAGGTTAACTCCCTTCTAAATTAGTTATGCAATATCCCTTCCTGTAACTTCCATGATCTGGTCCAGCAATTTGATACCTCTGTAATTACTTCTGTATGATACCTTCCTGGACAACCTGATTAATTATACAGTGATTAGGCTGTATCCCACTCCACCAGATAGTATCTCAGTGTAATTCCTAATGAACCAAAGGCTTTCCCTGTTTTCATATTCTTAATTCCTTTATCCATCATACTGCTGTCAACATAGATAGCTGGTCCCACTGTTGGATCTACATTAGGAAGACTCTCCTTCTCCTATGCATTCTTCACATTTAGAAGCCTTTCATAGTGACACTTCTATACCTCTTTCTTTGCAGAATCACTAAATGTAAGTGTACCATCATCTATCCTTACACACTTTAGTCCTACAACATCATAATTTTCTCTGACACACTGTCTTGCAATCTAGAATACCTCATGCCACTGAACATTGGCAAACCTCTTCCATTCTGCCTCTCCCTAGCTAAATATACTTATTACCTAGTTTTTCTTTTCTTCTAGCTAACTGGTATAATTCTCTACTACTGCCACACTTCCAGTCCTGTTTCTTTGCGTTTATGGCTCCGTCTATTTTACTGTTCCAACACCATGTCACCTTTGGTCTGGTTGGAACTTTGCACTAGCTACAGATTAGGTCTGTAGCCTTCAGTAGACTGTCTATTTGCAACTTCCAGTTATCCTTTATGTTATATCTCCTCCTCCTTGTCTAATGCTTCAATTAAGATGTCTCTAAAGCTCTAGCTCTTCAATGGACCCTTAAGTTTCCATATCTTCCTTTTCCAGACTGGTTTGCTTCTCTAAGCCCTTCTCATCCATTGTCTAAAACTGCTAACAACTAACCTATGTTAGGGAGTACATTCTTTACTGAAGAAGGTCTTTGTATTTCTGAGCATCCATCTTTCTGGTGAGAACATAGTCAATTTGGCTTGTATAGCTGACAGGTTGATAGCTGATCATGTGACTGGCTGGTTTCCTGAGATAAGACTTGAATTACAAAACTCCAATAGCCTTTTTTCTTCCTCATTTCAGAAACCCATAGCCTCCATGAACATTATAGAAGCCACCAGGACGCTACTCAATATGCATGTTGAAGTCACCAGCCACAAAGATAAAGCCACTATCATTTTTCACTGAAGTAGTTTGCAAAAGGACATCATAAAATCAATCCTTTTATTCATTCCAGCAGCCCTCGTTGAGGGGCATAGGCAGAGATAACTGAGAATGTGTCTGTCTGACTGTATGTGTGAATCCCTAAAACTCAAGTACTACCCAACTGATTTCATTCAAATTTTACACATGCATTACATAGAGTCCATGGAGTGTCATGGGCAAAAGATTTTTTAACTTCTTGCCTAATGCAGGCCCAGAGAAATCTTTTACACTGGTTTGGTATTACATGTCAAAAGTGAATATTGTTTCATTTTTAATTCTAATGTGATAACACTAAGTCAAAGGCATATAAAAATACATATTTACCTTTCGATTACCAGTTAACAATTATCGCAGTGGTTGCAAGGTATTTACAGTTATTAACCCTTAAATTAACATCTAATACATGTGGTTCATCATCATCATCATCATCATCATCGTTTAACGTCCGCTTTCCATGCTAGCATGGGTTGGACGATTTGACTGAGGACTGGTGAAACCGGATGGCAACACCAGGCTCCAATCTAATTTGGCAGAGTTTCTACAGCTGGATGCCCTTCCTAACGCCAACCACTCAGAGAGTGTAGTGGGTGCTTTTACGTGTCACCTGCACGAAAACGGCCACGCTCGAAATGGTATCTTTTATGTGCCACCCGCACAAGCCAGTCCAGGGGCACTGGCAACGATCTCGCTCGAAAATCCTACGGGAGCCAGTCAGGCGGTACTGGCAACGGCCACGCTCAAAATGGTGCATCTCATGTGCCACCCGCACAAGAACCAGTCCAGGGGCACTGGCAACGATCTTACTTGGCTTGCCGGGTCTTCTCACGCACAGCACATTTCCAAAGGTCTCGGTCAGTAGTCATCGCCTCGGTGAGGCCCAATGTACGAAGGTCTTGCCTCACCACCTCAGCCCAGGTCTTCCTGGGACTACCTCTTCCACGGGTTCCCTCAACTGTTAGGGTGTGGCACTTTTTCACGCAGCTATCCTCATCCATTCTCACCACATGTCCATACCAGCGCAATCGTCTCTCTTGCACACCACAACTGATGCTTCTAATGTTCAGCTTTTCTCTCAAGATACTTACACTCTGACGGGTATTCACATTGACATTACACATCCAACGGAGCATACTGGCTTCATTCCTTGCGAGCTTACATATGTCCTCAGCAGTTACAGCCCATGTTTCACTGCCATGTAGCATGGCTGTTCGTGCGCATGCGTCATACTGTCTGCCTTTTACTCTGAGTGAGAGTCCCTTTGTCGCCAGCAGGGGTAAGAGCTCTCTAAACTTTGCCCAGGCTATTCTTATTCTAGCAGCTACACTTTCAGCGCACCCACCCCCACTACTAACTTGGTCGCCCAGATAGCGGAAGCTATCGACTACCTCTAGTTTTTCACCCTGGAATGAGATAGAAGTTGTTTCCTGTTTGTTTACAGTCTTTATTGCACCTGAACATCTGCCACAAACAAAAACTAACTTGCTAGTTAACCTGCCTTTGATGTTGCTGCACCTCTTATGTGTCCATAGCTTGCACCGGGTACATCTTATAGAGTTACTACCTACTCCTTTTCTACATACTGAGCAGGGCCATCTACCTGAAGGGGTTTGTGTTTTATCTACCTTCCTACTTATTAGGATTAAGACATTTATCTATAATAATTATTGTACATGTGCTTCTATTTGGTTAATCTATATATATCAAACAGCTCCACCAAATCAAATCAAATTTTACAAGGTAATAGTATCACACCCCATGAGTGTCAACATGTTAATTCTTATAAAACTGAGAATGCGTGTCTGTATGTGTGAATCCCTAAAACTTGAGAACTACTCAACCGATTTCATTCAAATTTTACACATGCATTACTTAGGGTCCATGGAGTGTCGTGGGCCCAAAAAATGTTCAACTTCTTGCTTCATGTGGGTCCAGAGCAATCTTTTAGACTGACTCGGTATTACATGTCAAAAGATAATATTGTTTCATTTCTATTCTTTTACTTTTAATTCATGTCAGTATACAAGTGTTGACTGACATAATGAACAGCTGGAGGTGAAACTCTTGACAAAAAAACAATGAGAAGGCAGACCCAAGGTATATAAAAATACAAATTTATCATTTAATTACCAGCTAATAATTATCGCAGCAGTTGCAAGGTATTAAACAGTTACTATTAACCCTTAAATTAACATTTAATACATACATCGCTTATATATTTATTAACCCATTACCTCCCATAATTCTATTAACTGGAATTTTTTTACGAAACTTTGATATCTAGCATAAAACAGCCTTAGAGACACGTTGAGACACGCTGGAATGATCAAAATAACATTTTAAATAGAAATAAGCGAGGTATTGGGTGAAAAATTAGCAAACCTCATTTGAATATCAGATAAATACTGTTGTTGTTGGCACTCCGTCGCTTACGACGAGGGTTCCAGTTGATCCGATCAACGGAACAGCCTGCTCGTGAAATTAATGTGCAAGTGGCTGAGTACTCCACAGACACGTGTACCCTTAACGTAGTTCTCGAGGATATTCAGTGTGACACAGTGTGACAAGGTTGTCCCTTTGAATTACAGGCACAACAGAAACAGGGAGTAAGAGTACAGCAGGGTTTTCCACCATACTCTGCCGGAGCCTCGTGGAGCTTTAGGTGTTTTCGCTCAATAAACACTCACGACGCTCAGTCTGGGAATCGAAACCGCGATCCTATGACCGCGAGTCCGCTGCCCTAACCACTGGGCCATTGCACACCTGACTACTGACCGAGACCTTTGGAAATGTGCTGTGCGTGAGAAGACCCGGCAAGCCAAGTGAGATCGTTGCCAGTGCCCCTGGACTGGCTCTTGTGTGGGTGGCACATAAGATGTACCATCCTGAGCGTGACCGTTGCCAGTATCGCCTGACTGACCTTGTAGGGTTTTCGAGTGAGATCGTTGCCAGTGCCCCTGGACTGGCTCTTGTGCGGGTGGCACATAAAAGACACCATTTCGAGCGTGGCCGTTTTCGTGCGGGTAACACGTAAAAGCACCCACTACACTCTCTGAGTGGTTGGCGTTAGGAAGGGCATCCAGCTGTAGAAACTCTGCCAAATTAGATTGGAGCCTGGTGTAGCCATCCGGTTGCACCAGTCCTCAATCAAATCGTCCAACCCATGCTAGCATGGAAAGCGGACGTTAAACGATGATGATGATGATATATCAATGTACATACATATATAAGCAACATACCTAGTTGTGTGTACACACACATATATACATTTATCTACATGGGTGTGTGTATATATACATACACACACACACATACAAACATATATGTATGTATATATACGCATATATTTCGTTTTTATATTTGGTTTCCAAGATCCTTTATGTGAATTCATGTGTTGAAGCATGTTTTATTGTGTCTGGGGAGAGTCATTCTGATTTAATGCCTTATTAATTAACACACTCACAGGTTTGATTTCCACTCATTTACTTAGTTACTTTTTCTAAAATTTTTGTTGCTTCTTACAACCTCTTTAATAGTCATTAACTCTGTCCATTATCGGAGCTATGTTCTTTTTGTTTGTTTGTTTGTGCACGTGTGTGCATGTGTATACACATGTATTCATGTTTGTGTTTGTATGTGTGTGTGTGTGTGTATGTATTTGTCTCCTTGTGTGTGCATGTACATGCGTCTGTTATGTATGGATGTGTATCTCTATATGTGTCCTTGTGTGTGTATATGGTCATATTTCAGTTTTTTGTGTATGCATGTGTGTATATGTGTGCTTGTCTATCCGTATTACCCATGTACCTATCTATCTACTTATGTATCTGTTTACTTACATATGCATTTACCTACTTATATATATGTGTGTGTGTGTGTGTGTGTGTGTGTGTGTGTGTGTGTGTGTGTGTACATCTACGTAACAGCCTACTAACAAATCTACCTGTGTTAGTATAAACTCTGGATATTGGAGTATCACTACCTTCTACGTATATCTCCTAATTAGTATTGGGGGATGTTTCATTTAGGAGGACATACTCCTGTATTTCTCTGAGTGTTGGGTCCTTTGAGTGCTTGGATAAAATGCAGATGTCAAGTTGACCCAGTGTGCCTCTATGTTGGTAGAGTATAGAGGACTATTTTTTATTGTCATATAGTCTCAAATGTTCATTTAGTTTCTCCACAACACTTCTAGATGTCTCACCAATGTAAGTCATGTTCTTGTCTTTACAAGCACCCTCTATGCACCTTATACTGAAGACTACATTTCTAGTTCTACAGTTAATGCCAGGGTTAATCTTACATACCATGCAGTTCTCATGGCTGCATGTGGTATTCTCAAAGGGGTACGTTCTACATAATTGTAATCTAATGGTGGATGGAGTTAGCTACGTGCTGGCTACTCTCCATTATGCTCCTCTCAGTTTCTACACTACAGTTACTAGAGTTTGTCCTAACTAGAATATTAATGTCATCTGCATACCTACAGTTGTGGATTGATCAGCAAAGGATTGTTTAAATTTTCTATCCCACCAGGTCATGAGGAGACCAGCCACATCTCCAGCCACACTGACACCAATGGCTGCACCTTGAGCCTGCATGTATAGTTTCTTGTTAAACTTTACTATGTGATTTATCAAGGTGGTTCTTATGCTATCCCCTATTGCATGTGCAATCATTCTTTTCACCTGACTGTTGTTCTCAGGGTCCTGGGTGGGTATGGTCCAGCCACTCCAATGCTCGGTGGTGCTTTTCTTCATTGCCGAGGTGATGGCGGGTGGTCTTCCCCTCTGTAACCTGATGGGGCAGAATCTACTAAGGTCATAATTGTCTAGGTACTTATATGATTGTCTAGGTAGTTACATAAGTAGACAAATGGATATGTAAGTAAACAGATAGACAAGTCAATAGATAGGTACATAGATAATATGGACAGACAAGCACACATATAAACACAAAAGACTAAAATACATAACCATATACACATGCACACTTCATACACACACACAAGGGCACATGGAGACACACATCCATACCTAACAGATGCACATACATAGTCACACAAACCCATACACATACACACTCAAACATGCACACACAAGGAGACAGAGGTACTCACACAAATACACACACACAAACACATATGCAGAATATATACATACAAACATACACACATACATATGTGCATACACACATGCATACATACATACGTGTATACACATGCATACAAACAAACAAAAAGAATACATTTCCAATAATGGACAGAGTCAACAATTATTGAAGAGGTTGTAAGAAGCAACAAAAATTTTAGAAAAAATAAATAAGTAAATGAGTGGAAATTGAATTGGTGTGTTAATATATATGTATATATATGTGTATATATATATATATATTTCGGTGTGAATGGTTTTGTTAAGAGGTGTCGAGTTTTACAATTCTGTAAATAATAACAATATCTGTTAGGTATGGATGTGTCTCCATGTGTCCTTGTGTGTGTGTATGAAGTGTGCATGTGTATATGGTTATGTATTTTAGTCTTTTGTGTTTGTATGTGTGCTTGTCTGTCCGTATTATCTATGTACCTATCTATTGACTTGTCTATTAAAGCTTATAAAAAAATACCATTAATATATATATATATATACATACATACATGCACACACACATATGTATATACACACATATATAGGTAAAGAGTAAAGATCCTCTTCGGTCATGAATGGCTATGGGATTGCATCTAGAAAGTTCCCCTCTGAGGCACATGTCTGAGCAAGTTTGTTTATGGAAGACTAGCAATCACCCATGCATACCAGCCGTCCTTCTCCATACCACCAATGTTATGCAAGGGAAAATCAAAGGTCAATACAGTTTAGCACCAGTGACGATGCAACTCATTTCTACAGTTGAGTGAACTGGAGAAACATTAAATAAAGTGTCTTGCTCAAGAACACAACACACAGCCCAGTCTGAGTATTGAACTCACTACCTCATGATTGTGAGCCTGATGCTCTAATCACTGAGCTATGCACTTTCTCATATGATAATGATCACACACACATGCACGAGTGTGTCATCATCATCATCATCATCATCATTGTTTTAACGTTCACTCGCATGGGTCAAACAGAATTTATTGAGGCAGATTTTCTTCCACAGGATGCCTTTCTCACCACTAACCTTCACCTGTTTCCAAGCCAGATAATATTTTCCCTTAGCTACAGGAGACTGGAAACAAACTTTGTATGACAGTGATGCTCATTTGCAACCAAAACATGATGTCAAAAGAAGAGCAGCCACACAAGTATGTGTGTATATATTACAAACAGACAGATAGATATACACAAACACACACACAGAGGCATGGCTGTGAGGTTAAGAGACTTACTTCCCAACAATGTAGTCTCAGGTTCTGTCTCACTGTGCAGTATCTAGGACCTAGTGTAAGTGTAGCCCCAGGTTAACAAGAGCCTTGTGAGTGGATTTGGTAAACAGAAACTGAAAGGAACAGCTCTCCCCCACCATACTAGCAATTTTGTTCATTCCAGACCTGCCATCACCACCACCACCTCACCTCCCCAAAAAACATGTCTAGCCTTTCTTGGAAATAGGTGAGTGCTGGCAACAAGAAGTGCATCTGACCATAGAAAATTTGCTTCAACAAATTCCATTTGATCCATGCAAGCATGGAAACATGGACACTAAAAAATGATGGTATTAGGAAAGGCATCTAGCTATAGAAACAATGCCAAAACAGACACTGGAATTCGCCACAATCCTCTAGCTCATCAGCTCCTGTCAAGTCATGCAACACATGCCAACATAGAAATAATCAATGGTGACAATTTATATATCTATCTATATATATATATATGGTTTCAACCAGTGACTGTGGTAATGCAGAAGCACTGCTATTACTATTATTGTTTGTTTATTTTTAACTCATTCCCAGTCCTGTCTCCAGAATTAGTCTGGATGAAATAGTGTGTTGAATAAAACTGCCCTTCTTCGCAATTCTTGCCATGATATAGCATAGTTGGTGAGAGTGGCTGATGGTATGACAGAGAGCAACCACAAACAGTAGTGGTTCCCAGGGGAACTTAGAATTGATGTCTCCTCAGAGAGTGCACCACTGGCTGTGTCTAACTCTTTTCTTTTACAAAGTTATGCAGCCATTCTCCTAAGCTTCCAACAATACCAGGTTCACAATTTGTGACAAATCATTTCATGATCAACTTTGTTCAAGACTTTGGCAAAGTTGAGATATATCACATCCATATTTAAATAGTTAAGCTGTTGATTCAGAACCCAGTCAAAATACTGTAGTAGCTGTATAATGCAGTTCCTTCCTGGATGAAAGCCATGTTGTGTGTTAGCAAGAAAGCTATTTACTTCTACGAATGTGATCAGCTTCATTCTGACAATGCATTCTATGATTTTGCTAATATGTGAGATCAGAGAGATAAGCCTGTTATTATCTGCTCTGCTTATGGATAGAGCATATGATAACTTTTTTTAACATTTTGGGAAATTTGCCACATACAAGGAAAATCTGGAAAAGTATCTGCAATGAATTTTACAAGAGATTTCTTGCATGTCTTTAAAAGAATAACTGGAAAACCATCAGGGCTTATCACTGAGTTCAAATTCATCTCATCAATGGCTGATATTACAACTTTTTTATGTCAATGTAACTGATGGCTGCCTCTTCCTTGTGTGAATCTGTGGTGTTGATGAATTCATCAGGCTTGCTTATTTGCATATTTTCCAAGGGAGAAGCGAAAACACTTTGCAATTACATACTTAATGATTTGCTTATCTTCGTGAGGTCTGCAATCAGTGAACTCTTTTCCTCAAACAGTAATCCTATCTTGGAACACACCAAGGTAGATTGTAAATCTGTAGAAGGCCTTAGGGTTCATTTTTATTATTTTCACCAGCCCTGGTTTCTCTTTCTTCTCTTTCAAAGGAGAGTCTGAGTTTTCATGTGTGTGTGTGTACATTCATGAAGTGGTGCTGTAAAGTTCCTGGCTTTGGGTAAAAGAAAATACAGGAGGATCAGTTAATTATGATTTTATCCAACAATCTCAGATTCACACACTTAGTGCAGCAGTCCTTCAGTTTTTCTAAGCCCTGTAAAAGAACTTGGAAGGTTGTGCCTCTAGCCAGACCTTTCATGATACCCTTAAAGCTAGGAACTTTACAGCACCCCCTTGTATATACACATATCATTAGCACCATTCTAACATTCACTTTTTTCATGTTTGCATCAGTCAGACAGATATTGTTGAAGCAAATTTTCAAGGCAGGATGTTTTCCTGTTGCCAACCCTAACCTGTTTCCAAGCAAATCATATTTCACCATGGCTTAACATGTTTTCACAGATTGGAAATAAATGACACCACTTGTATGACAGTGATGCTCATTTACAACTATCATGTGCCCTCAAGACAAAGAGATGCAAAACACATACATACACACACATATGTATGATGGTCTTCTGCTTCCATCTACCAAATCTATTATCAAGGCTTTGGTCAACCTAGTGATATGCAATAATAGAATATTGCCCAAGATGCCATATAGTAATAGTGATTCTGGAACCATGTGGTTAACTGAACCCAAAACTATATAAAGTGGACCTACATTACATCAAACTCTGTTAAGTCAGATATAAGATAAACTAGACAAAATCTAACTATCTGTACTTTAAGATCATATATTGTGCTATTTGAGTACCTCACATCCACCAAAGATGGTAAATTCATAAAAAATGTTAAGGTCAGTTTGAGAAATTAATTTTTCTGTCCTCTGTTATGAAATATCCAGGCAATTGTTCTGAGGTAGCCCTAAAGAGATAAAAAATAATGGGTGACAAAAACAAGGACTGAATGTGAATGATATTTTACTAATGCATCATCATATGTATCATTTTACACTAATCTCAGAAATAAACACCTTCTTTTTATTTCCTCCTAACTAATTACCTTTTAATTTCCTATTACATGAATACATTCACCCCTCTTTTCTCTATGTCTGCCTATTAAATATAAATGGCTTACTCTTTCTTTTTCACTTTCACCCCTTCCTCTCTAATAAAAAAAAAACTACATCACTATTCTGAGGTCAGTGCAGATTAATGAAACATTTTGTCTTCATAATTACTCTGTTTATGTAACTCAATGACTATCAGAGAGATTTTTGTTTTGAAATCTAAACATTCACATTCCAGACAAAAATAAGTCAGATCAAATGAGATTCTTTCAGTTTCCTTCTACCAAATCCACTCACAAGGCTTTGACTGCACACATAAGATGTGCAGTGGAATCACAGGTAGACTGACAGAAAAAGTTGTCTTCATATATGGCAGATGTGTAAGAACAATAAGTACTAAGGAGACACAAGAATTGGACTCTCTCAAATGCCCAAGAGACTCTGTTGAGGTTGTAGACAGTTTCTGTTACCTAGCTGACCAAATTAGCAATAGTGGAGCATGTTCTGAAAGTATTGTTTCTAGAATAAGTATAGGATGAAGGAAGTTCAGTGAGTTATTACCTCGGTTGGCGACAAAATAACTGCCTCTCTCAGAGAGAAAGGCAGATTGCATGATGCTTGTGTATGGATGGCTATACTCCATGGTAGTTTGACATGGGCTCTGAATACAGAAGACATGCTTAGACTACAGAGGAATGAAGCTAGCATGCTGTGTTGGATATGCAACATCAGTGTGTATGTATGACAAAATGCAAATGTAGTGAAGTTGGGCATAAGAGGAATCAGATGAAGCATGCAAGAGAGGACTATGTTGGTTTGAACATGTGATGCATATGAATGAAGACAGCAGTATAAAGAAATGCTGATCACTTAAAGTGAATGGCATCTGTGGAAGAGGGAGACATGGGATGAAGGAGTGAGGACTGATCTCAAGATGTTGAGTCTCACAGAGGAGATAACAATGGACCAAGATGTGTGGTGATATGAGGTTCTTGAGAAGACCTACCCACTTCAGCAAAACAGTCCTAGAAGTGTCCTGCCCACTGTATCATTGCTATCCTGTTGTCCCCTACCTCATCTATATACCCAGGCTTCACCAGTCACTCCATTCCTGCCCACTCTTTGCATTCATGAGAACTCCCTACTCATGCACCGTTGGCAATACTCTACTATTCCATTTATATGACCACCATCTCACTTTCACTTCTTTCTCTATCTCTCTCTCTGACTGGGTAACCATGTAGCTCCTCCTCTACAGCAACACCTGACACAAGCCAACCGCCTACATTACCCCCACCCCCGCTTCAAAATATCTTTGTTTTGCAAGTTGGTTACCTTGCCAGGGCTGGTGCCATATAAAATGCATCCAACCACATTTTAAAGTGGTTGACATTTAGAAGGGCATCCAGCCGTAAAAACCATGCTAAAACAGCCTGGTGTCACATAAAAAGCACTGTTCACTCTATAAGGTGGTTGGGTGTTAGGTATGGCATCCAGCCATAAAAACCCTGCTAAAACAGGCAGTAAAGCCTGGTGCAGTCTTCTACCTAACCAGCTCCTGTTAAACCATCCAACCCATGCCAGCATGGAAAACAGCTGTTGATTGATGATGATGATGATATATATATACATCCAACTTAACATGGATGTTTCATTTCAATGCCCAAAACTGTAATATTCACCTTTAGAGGCCCTTTCTTTTAGATGCATGGTGCATAAAAGCACACATGTATATATACTGTTAGCAGACGATACTCATCTGCTATTGGTACCAGAACTGCCAAATCATGTGATTTCAATATACTGCATCTCTTCAGTGACAGATGCCCACTCACTGCATACAAGTCAAATCTCACGACCACCAATACATAGAATTACAGTGACTTTTCAGGTAGTGACATTGCAAATAGCCAGCAGGCTTATTAAAAAATAATTATTAGTGTTAGAAGCAGTATTAAGACCAAAAGGCAACCTTTCTATCCAGCTTAACATGGATGTTTTGTTAGAATGCCAACTACTGCAGTATTCACCTTGAGGTCTCCTCATATAGATGTATGGTGCATAAAAGCACACACACACACACACACACACACATATATATATACCGGAGTAAGCACATAAATGTGAAACAAGGTGGAAAAATGAGTACTCCATCTAATACCAGAGGTAGAGTAATATACTTTATTTAAAAGCAACAGAAAACAAAAGCTGTTACTCAGAGTAACAGCTTTGTTATATTTTCTGCTGCTTTTAAATAAAGTATACATATATATATATATATACATATATATATATATATATATATCATCAGCAGACAAGAATTGTCTGCTATGGACACTAGAACTGCCCTATCATGTGATTTCAATATACTGCATCTCTTTAGTGACAGGGGCCTGTTTGCCACATACCAGCCAACGATAGGCAGCAAGCATGTACCTGTCACTGAAGAGACAATGTTGAAATCAAGTGTCCTGTCAGTTGTGTTGACCATAACAGTATTCTAACAAAGCATATATGCTAACTTGGATAGAAAGATTGCCTTTGGTATTAATACTGTTTCTCTCGCATGTGTGTGTGTGTGTGTGTGTGTGTGTGTGTATATATATATATATATATATATATACACATATATATATATATATATATGCATATGCAGAATATAAAGAAACAAATGCAGGTATAGATGGTTAGCTCATCAGATCATCAGAATATCATGGTTACATCCCATTTTTTCAACTCCAGTATAATGGATAAATACTGTAAAATGTACAACAGTATGTGCAATTTATAAAATGTAGACATGTAAAAAAATTTATTATACACTAAAATAACATCATTTTCCCATGATATTGGCTGCGAAACAATCATCATCTTATGGATGTCAACTGATGAAATAAATATATTCATCTTATACCTCCTGACTTCCTTCATATTTTATATAATCATGAAATAATTTCCCCTGATTGGATTTACTGGATTTCAACTGCATAGGACTATACATTACATTTTTATGTATTGGTTTACTAAATGGTTTGTAGCCTGATTCACTAAAGGAGCTATTTTTGTGATTAACACTGGATTATATAAATCCATATATTGTGCATTAAATTTATGTATACGAGAAGTCAAAAATTATCTGCACTTTTGTCCTATTATTGTCACACAGCCTTCTGTACATGTGTGCTTATAGTTGGTATATTGTGGTCACATGATCGAAGTTTGAGCCTTTTCACACCATTTTTCTTTCTAGCTTTACAGTGTAAGCATGGCCGCTCTACTAGCAATGCACACCAAAGAACAAAGAGCAGTGATCTGAGAGATGGTAATGGTGAACCAGTTCACCATTACCATCTCTTGAGCTTGCTGAATCTTCTTGTCAGTAGTGGAGGTTAATGGATGTCCTGCTCCCTCTTCATATGTCATGCTTGTCCAACTACTTTTAAACTTCTCGATCCACTCATACACACTTCTATTGAGCAACAAAAACATGGCCATTGGGTTGGTGTTAGGAAGGGAATCCAGTTGTAGAAACCATGCCAAATCAGACTGGAGCCAGGTGCAGCTCTCCAGCTTGGGTCAAACTGTTCAACCCATGCCAGCATGGACAACGGCTATTAAATGATGATGATGATATATATATATATATATATAGCTTTACAGTGTAAGCATGGCTGCTCTACTAGCGGTGAGGAGGGTTGCTAGACACCCAGTAGGATTAAAAGCAAGACCTGTTGAAAGCTCGGATGGACCTAGTGCAGGCTCAACAGCTATCTAGCAATAGCACGGGTACGCAGAAATTCCAGGGTGTCCAGCGTGCTGAAAAACCACTGGGAGTGAGGCGCCCCTCAGCTTTTGTTGAAGCATGTCTCTAGGAGAAGGTCACTCTGATATAAAACCAAATATGCAGGGAATGGCATTGGACATTTTGGGGATCTTTGGTTTGTGCTAGAGATCACGCGCTCCCACATCCCTGAGCCTGCGACTCATATTGGCACCAGACATCTTGCTTCGGCTTGTCTCTGGATAATGTCAATAAAGTGGAGAGGGTCTATGAAATGTTGTGCAAGCCTTATTGGACCTACAACTCAGCAGAGGCATTGCCGACCTCTGCTCGACATGTGCTTTTTTTTTTCCTATATATATATTTATCTTATTTTTTTTAGTATATATATATATATATATGGGCCGTGACTGCTGAGGACATGTGTAAGCTTGCAAGAAACGAAGCCTGTATGCTCCGATGGATGTGTAATGTCAGTGTGCATACTCGACAGAGTGTCAGTACCTTGAGAGAAAAGTTAGACCTAAGAAGCATCAGTTGTGGTGTGCAGGAGAGATGATTGCGCTGGTATGGGTATGTGGCAAGAATGGATGAGGATAGCTGTGTGAAAACGTGCCACACCCTAGCGGTTGAGGGAGCCTGTGGAAGAGGTAGACCCAGGAAGACCTGGGTTGAGGTGGTGAAGCACGACCTTCGAACATTAGGCCTCACCGAGGCAATGACCAGTGACCGGAACCTTTGGAAATATGCAGTACGTGAGAAGACCCGGCAAGGCAAGTGAGAGTATAATCTGTGACCTCTACTAGAAGTGTAGCCAGCTCACTTATTCGTATCTTTACTTCATTGGACACTAAAAACTCTGCTTGCGAAGACCTGTTGAGGCAAGTGAATTTGGAATTTGAAATCTGAAATCGAAATCGAACCGAATCCGACGACTGGCACCCATGCCAACCTCTCCTTCATTGGACACTAAACTCTACTTGCGAAGACCTGTTGGGGTGAGTGAAAGTGAAATTGTAATTGAACCATACTTGATGACTGGCACCTGCGCCAGTGGAGCACTAACAGCATTGTCCGAGTGTGTTCATTGTCAGAGCAGCTGTCTGGCTTCCGTGCTAGTGGCCCGTAAATAGCACCATTTGAGCCGAATTGTTACCAGTGTCGCCTTCTAGCACTTGTGCTGGTAGCACATTAGAAAATCATTTGAGTGAGGTCGTTGCCAGTGCCGCTGGACTGGCTCCCGTGGCCATCGCCAGTACCATGTGACTGACCCTCGTGCCGGTGGCACGTAAAAGCACCCACTACACTCTTGGAGTGGTTAGCATTAGGAAGGGCATCCAGCTGTAGAAACTCTGCTAGATCAGATTGGAGCCTGGTGTTGCCTGCTGGCTTGCCAGTCCTCAGTCAAATCGCCCAATCCATGCTAACATGGAAAGCAGATGTTAAACGACGACGACACACACATATACACATAAATACACACATACATATATATATGAAGGCATTCTTTCAGTTTCTGTTTACCAAATCCACTCACAAGGCTTTGGTTGACCCAAGTCTGTAGTGTCTGATACTTGCTCAAGGTGGCATGCTATGGGGTTCAAACTGAAACCATATGTTGACAAACTGAACTTCACAACTACACAGCCATGCCTGCACACATATTTGATTATCATCGATTATATTTATATATATATATATAAGCATGTGTGCAACTATTTCAGTATTAACAAAACCCTTTCTAATCAAATCACATGCCAAATAAATGCAATTCAGCTGATTGCCCTATTGATTGGTGTATGGCTATTCTGAGGGCCAACAATCTAGAAACCAAACTGAAACAGTCAACCCAGAGACTCTCCCCATTCATTTTTCCCTCAGATCAATAGCATAGACATAGTGTATTTACATTCTTAATTCATCCACAGCAGAGCTTTGTAATATGTAATTTATTTAATTTCTTCTTATACATGATGTGTATAAAATACTGTTTAATTAGACAAGCCATCAAATGCACAGATATGAAACTTAGGCTATCCACCACAGTGCGAGTCTAACTTATGATACTTTATATAGCAGTTAAATGTCTGTGCTACCGTCTGGGGAAGGTACTAGGATACATCTCTGAAGAACAGTCAACAAACACGAAACTGCTCGTCAGGAGACTCGCCCACTCTTTTCCACAAATCAATAGCATAGAAGGAATGTGTTTACACACAAACGCACATGTATGTACGTATGTATGTTTGTGTATATATGTATATGCATACATTTAGGTGAATATGTATGTACGTATGCATGTATATGTATGTAGGGTGGGGGTGAAAGGCAATGTTATGAAGTTTATAACCAGAAGCTTTACATTTACTTCAAAGAATGAGAAATTCTAATATACTATCGCTTCGAGATATATATGCTCACTAGCAACCCAAAACGATGTTATGGATTTTCGTTACGTCTGAGAGTTTCCGCCGTGAATGTGAAGGGAAATATTTTTATCAATATATAAATTAAAAGACAAGATAATAGAGCAAAATATAGTTTTCACAGTAAAATGAAAAATGTTCTCGATATCTCAAAAGTCAAAACGTCAGAGTAAGATATAAAAATACACAATTCACCTGTTCCCCAATCACAGTAAATAGAATTAAGTATTCTAGCGATAATTTGTCTTTTCTTTAAAAAATTGAACTAAGGGAGAAAAAAACTTCAACATATTTTACCCTCCTAAAAAAATATAACAAACCTGCATTAAACCAACGATAATTATAATTCACAGATTTTATTTGTAGATTTTTCTTTAATCAGTTACGAAATGAGTGATTTTCGCACACATCGATATATCATCTTCAGCAATGAAATTTACCTAAATTCTTTGAATATGAGAATACATTAACAAAATATAACCGTGTTCGTCCTCTAGACTGATCGTATCAACCAAAATATAATTAGATAGGTTGAAAAAAGCTAAATTCATAGAAATTAAATCGTATTTTTTTCTCATAATTTTGTCAATAATAGATGCATCATTTATTCGCTAATTCTCAATCATATTGTAGGTATCCACATGAATACGTTCAATTATTTATAATGCTTATGCAGACACATTACTGTAAAAAGCAAAAGTAAAATCATTCAATCTTGGAGAAAAGTTAATAAGAAAAACCTTAAAAGTCTGCAGCCATCTTAAAAGTTAGGTTTGTCTTGAGACAACAGTAATTCTTAAGTAATGCCACTGACGAAAATAGAATGAACGTAATTTTCTGTAGCGAACCTATAATATAAGTACTTGTGTAAGTATTAAGTTATCTTTCACACCTACTTGCTCCAGATTCAATCAAAAAACTTAGACACTTTTAACGAGAATCTTTTTCTTTCTTTTTCAATTTTAAATCAACAATCGAATGAATATGTAATCAACAGGCCCGAGAAAGGTGGCATATGTCAATTAAATATATCAAAACACACACTGCAATAACTCAATTTCAATATAATTTAGCAAAGAACTACTAAAAAATTTAGATATTAAAATCAAATTATTATTGACAGCTGATTTACTAGTAGTGTGACTTCATGGCAACAGTACTGGGTGGTACCTACCTACTAAATGTAGTCAGTTTATTTAATTTAAAATACATGTAACATTCAAAACATACACGGGTAGATTATCTCTATTCGCTAAACATGGACATAACTCTTATTCATAAATACATTTTATTTATATTTCCAATAGCCAGATTAATAATCATTAGATCTTTTCTATCCAGGACCCTACTGTCAAATCAAAACATCATTCACACACGTTTTACAAATAAAAACCATGTGCAATCTATCAGTTGAGGTACTTGAAGCCTAAGGGCAAAATTGACTGACATACAGGAATAACTTGTTTTTAATAGTAATAGCAAAGTAGGAATAATATAGTAGTTTCGATATAGACAGTAGCGAAAACTTAAAAATGTAGCATCAGCTTACCTAAAGAGTGTTGCGAAGCGACAGAGTAAGAATGATTTTTCAACCATCCACCTTGTTGCTTGGGTGCTAGCAAACTAAACAGGAAGTTTACAACAGGCCCCAAACGAAAAGTAAATGAAACATTGAAGAGTTCTAAAGAAAAAATTTCTGCAGATTCGCAATGTCTATCTAACAAGTGCGTAATTATCTTTGCTGCTTTACTTCAAATTCTCCCTCATTACAATTACTGGCTCAGATGCTTCTCTTAAAAAACATCATTATACACCCCTAAAAAAAATGCGGTTAATGTTGACATTATTACCCGGAAACGAAATTGAAAAAAAAAAAATAGTGCAACGGGTGTGAAAAAAAAGGTGTAGGAAACAAATATGAAAACAAAAATGCCCGGAAAGCAACAGGGGTGGAGTGAGAGGCCTTCGGAAAATTCACAAGATCCGATGTTTTTCCCTCAACTTTCAGGAAAATGTTGTTTTTTTTTTAATGAAATTTTATATAAATACCTTTCAAACGGTATACATTACAATTATAAAGAAATTTGTGGGGAAAATCTTTTCCGAAAGAGTAGGGGAGAGGACGTCGGAAAATCCACAAGATCTGATGTTTTTCCCTCGTAACTTTGAGAAAAAGGGATATCTTTCTACTTCACACCTACGTAGGAAACGAATCTGAAAACAAAAATGCGCGGAAAGCAACGGAGGTGGGGACTTCAGAAAATTCACAAGATCCGAGTTTTTCCCTCGTAACTTTGAGGAGAATATAATCCTTTTGAAATTGCAAATTTAATCGACCCCAGTACGCAACTAGTACTTAATTTATCGACCCCAAAAGAATGAAAGGCAATGTCGACCTCGGCAAAATTTGAACTCGGAACGTAAAGACAGACGAAATACTGCTAAGCATTATTGATAAAGTTATGCACTATTTATGTTGATATGAGATCACCATGTCGAGCACATATGGTTGTGATGCATGTGCCTGGTTTACTCTTGTCAGATGGGTAGTCATGGTGGGTATGCTGAGCTTCATATACTTCACCCCAGTGTCACTTTGATGGCATGCACTGCTCTCTCACTCAATAATTATAATAATCCTTTCTACCATAGGCTTAAGGCCTGAAATTTGGGGGGAGGGGTAAACTAAGTGCTCAACTGGTACTCGTTTTATTAATCCTAAAAGGATGAAAGGCGAAGTTGACCATGGCGGAATTTGAACTCAGAACATAAAGATGGACAAAATGCCACTAAGCATTTTGCCTAGCAGGCTAACGATTCAGCCAGCTTGCCTCCTTATTATTATTATCATTATTATTATTATTAATAATAAGAAGAAGAAGAAAAAGAAGAAGAGGCGCAAAGGGCCCAGTCGTTAGGGCAGCGGACTCGCGGTTTCGATTCCCAGACCGGGTGTTGTGAGTGTTTATTGAGCGAAAACACCTTAGCTCCACGAGGCTCCGGCAGGGGGTGGTGGCAATCCCTGTTGTACTCTTTCGCCCCAACTTTCTTTCACTCTTTCTTCCTGTTTCTTGAGTAATGCTGTGATGGACTGCCGTCCCGTCCAGCTGGGGGGAACACATACGCCATAGAAACCGGGAAACCGGGCCCATGAGCCTGGCTAGGCTTTGAAAGGGCGACGAATAATAATAATAATCCTTTCTACTATAGGCACTAGGCCTGAAATTTGGTGGAAGAGGACTGGTTGATTACATTGATCCCAGTGTTTCACTGGTCCTTAATTTATCAACTCTGAAAGGATGAAAGGCAAGGTTGACCTCAGCAGAATTTGAATTCAGAATGTTGCGATGGGTGAAATACTGCTGAATATTTTGTTCAACATAATAACGATTCTGCCAGCTTGCCACCTTAATAATAATAATGATAATAATAATAATAATAATAATAATAATAATAATAATAATAATAATAAATGCTCAGATGCAGTACAAGGCAGTGGCTCTCATGGCTTCTCATCTTAACTGATTGGAAGTGTTATCATGTGCTTTGTTTTGTCTTGGTATAAAAGATGGGCCACAGGAAATATTCTGCTCAATACCACAGATTTGCTTGTCAGTTGATTGACCTTAACCAGTCAAGCATGTCCCTTAATGGCTGACAGTATGTGCATCTCTGATCATGAGTAGAAGTAGTGGTGGAGCATCATAGCCATGTGTTGAGAGAAATTCTTTGGGGTTTGGATAATTAATCTCTGGAAACATGGGTGTTTTATTCAACATCCTTAAACAACCCTTATTCAGAGACCTGGGCCTCACCTGCATGATCAAGCACTGTTAATCTTGATATGAGTTCACTTGTCGTGCACATATGGTTGTGATGCACATGCTTGGTGTACCCTTATCAGACAGGTAGTCATGATGGGTACACTGGGCTTCATATATGTCACTTTCATGGCATGCATTGCTCTCTCACTCAATAATAATAATAATGATAGAACCTTGTTAATAGTAATCTTTTGAGTCTGAGAAAGACAGTTCAGCAATTTCTTGCTGAACAACCTGCATAGATGATTTGTTAATAGTGATCAAATGTATGTGCTGCACATTAGCACACTCCCTCCATCAAATTGACATTACCTGGACAGGTGCACAGTGTCACGTGTAGCATGTCAAAGTGATTACTGAGTGACATGTGGTGAAGTGTTTTGCTCAAGAACACAATACACTGTCTGGTCTGGGAATTGAACCCATGATCTCATGATTGTGAGTGCAACACCCTAACCATTAAGCCATGCTCCATAATAATAATAATAATAATAATAATAACAATTTCAAATTTTGCCACAAGGACAGCAATTTGGGGGGAGGGGATGAGTTGACATCAACCCCAGTGTTCAACTGGTACTTATTTTATGGATTCCCAAAGGATGAAAGGGAAAGTCAAATTCTGCAGAATTTGAACTCAATAATAATAATGTTTTCAAATTTCGGCACAGGGGAGGAGGTTAGTTGTTATCATTGAGCCTAATATTTGACTCATACTTTATTTTATCAACCACAAGACAATGATATAAAGATAAGTACAGTGTTTTTATTATTGTTGTTGTTGTTAAGACTGTCACCTGGCAAAATCATTAGCATGCCAGACAAAATACTTAGCAGCATTTCATCCATCTTTACATTCTGAGTTCAAATCCCACTGAGGTCAACTTTGCTGATCATCTTTTCAGGGTCAATAAAATAAGTACCAGTTGAGTACTAGAGTCAATGTAATTGACTAACATTTTCCTCCAAAATTTCAAATGTTGTGCTTATAGTAGAAAGGATTATTGTTGTTGTTGATTATATTGTTATTATTATTGAGTGAGAGGACAGTGCATGTCATCAAAGCGACCCTGGGGTAAAAATATACAAAGCCCAGTATACCCATCATGACTACTCATCATCAAACCATAGTAGTGTGACAAGGTGACCTCATATCAAGATAAACTGTGGAGGACATTGCAGGTGGAACCCAGTTAGAATACTAGTTACACACTGGGGTCAATGTAATCAACTTACCCCTTCCCTTGTGCCAAAATTAGAAATCATTCTTCTTGTTATTATTATTATCATTATCTTCTTTCAATTTTGTTTCCATTTCTTGCTGAGTGTCATCCCAACACCTAGGGCAAAGAAACTCACTGTATACATTGGTAAGCCATTAAAATAAAGACACCAGATTGTTCATTTACAAAGTTACATGAAAGAAGGAAAAAAAATAAAACAAAGAAAATAGGAGTGGAATTCACAGTGACAAAGCTCTTCCCAGTATGTGTGACATACCAGTTAAGACAATTTTTTGCACTTCCTGCATGGATAGTAAGCCAGGAATTATCCTCAAATAATTTTCTGTTCCTTTTTTGATCATTCCAAGTGCTCCTACAATCACTGGTATTGTAACCATCTTGAGATGACACATTATTATTTTGGTCTTTCACAACAATATCTAGTTTATTTGCTTTGATGGTCCAGTCTGTATGTACTAGAAAGTCCCAAAGAATCGTTACATTTTCTCCCTCAGTTACAGCCTCAGGATGGTGTTTGTACCATTTGTCAGCAGTTTTGATTTTATAATGCCGACATATTATCCAGTGTAGATATTGGCAAACTCTGTCATATCTAGATTTATAGTCTACTGGTGCTAAACCTTACACCCAGAGATTAGGTGGTCTACTGTTTCAATTTCATCATTGCAATATTGACACTTTAGGTCTACTCCATTTTTCCTCACATTGGAATGGTAGTTTCAGATCAGTAAACTCTGATCTTGAGCAGCTAGGATAAAGCCTTCACTCTTTGTCTTTGGCCCTGAGCTCCCTAGCCACTGATGGGTGTGCTTTTGGCCTACATCAGCTTGTTTGCTACAGGCCACATTATTTGCCATGCAGAGGTTTTTGTTCTCACCTATCAGCCAATTGTTCAAACACTTTTTTGCTTTGCAATCGATTTCACCGTCTTTGCAACAGCAGTTGTTGCACTTCCATTATGCTGTTCAATCTGGATATTATACATGAACTCATTAGTAAATTTTTTACTCTCCTTCATGACAGAATGAAGCTTTTTATGTCTTTCGTGGTTTCTAATGAGTTTTAGCATCCAGTCATTAGATGCTTCAAGAGATTTGGCCAGTCCAGTTGTGATGGTTTTGTAAGAGATTTCAAATTGGATCAACCCTCAACCTCCTTGGGCTGTGGGGAGGTAAAGACGATTTGGGTTTGCCTTTGGGTGGTGCATTTTGCAAATCAGCAGCTTACAGATTTTCCTGTCGATCTTCCTTATTTCACTCATATTCCCGTTCAACACATTGAAACTGTAAATAACAACTGGAACTGCTAAGGAATTTATGGCTAACACCTTGTTATGTGTATTTAACTTGAATTTTAAGACTGCTTGAACTCTCCTGATCTCTTTCATACTTGTGTGCTGAATGCCAGAGCCCTCATTTCACTTCTGTTTCCATTTCTTGCCTAGTGTCTTCCTGACACCTAGGTAGAGAAACGTACTGTATACATTGGTAGGCCATTAAAATAAAGACACCAGATTGTTCGTTTACAAAGTCATGTGATAAAGAAAAAAAAAGGGAAGAAAGACAGAGAGAAAAAGGAAAAAATAAAAATAAAAATATAAACAAAGTAAATAAAAGGGAAAAAAAGGAAAGAAAATTCACAGCAACAATGCTCTTCTCAATACCTCTGATGTACCAGTTAAGACAATCTTTTGCACTTCCTGCATGGATGGTAAGCCAAGGATCATTCTTAAATAATTTTCAGTTCCTTTTTTGATCATTCCAAGTGCTCCTATAATTACTAGTATTGTAACTGTCTTGAGATGTCACATCTTTTCAATTTCAATCAGCAAATCTTTATATTTTCTGAGCTTATCAAATTCTTTTGCCAAGATATTATAGTCATAGGGTATGCTCTTGTCAATAAATAGACAATGGAGATAAATTATTATTATTGTTATTGACTGAAAGAGCATGCATGCCATCAAAGTGATACTGGGGTAAAATATACGAAGCCCAATATACCCATCATGACTACTTGTCTGATAAGGGTACACCAGACACATGCATCACAACCATATGTGTGCGACATGGTGATCTCATATCAAGATAAATAGCACATGATCTTGCAGGTGGCGCCCAGTTTGAATTTTCTTCATGTTGAGTAGACCATCCCACTCAAACAGTTCTCCTACTCTGCTTAGTCCATTCTGTCCTTCTATGATGTGTATCCTTGTTAGCGGCAACCACAACTGGCTGGATAGAAAATGTCACTGAAGAGGTCACAGACGTGTGATGAAAGATTTTTCAGACAATGGACATAAGATAAAATAAGAACACTAATAAATGAGTGAAAAACAAATATATAGTGCATTGGGTTCGTGCCAGGGAAAAGCACCATTGATACTATATTTCTGGTAAGACATGCAGGAGAAATACCTAGCCAAGGATAAACCTCTGTACCAAGGATAAACCTCTGTTGACACAGAGAAAGCCTTTGACAGTATCCCCCGATCTCTTATCTGGTGATCAATGAGGAAACTTGGGATAGATGAATGATTAATGAGTGCTGTGCAAGCCATCTACAAGGATGCTGTCAGTAAGGTGAGGGTTGGCAACGAGTACAGTGAGGTATTTCAGGTAGAGGTAGGAATCCACCAAGGTTCAGTCCTCAGCCCCCTCCTATTTATCATAGTCCTCCAGGCAATAACACAGGAATTCAAGACAGGACACTCCTGGGAACTCCTCTATGCTGATGACCTTGCCCTAATTGCTGAGTCACTATCAGAACTAGAGGAGAAGTTTCAGGTGTGGAAGCAAGGACTAGAATCGAAGGGCCTTAGAGTCAACCTAGCTAAAACCAAAATCCTAATAAGTAGGAAGGTAGACAAAATACAAACCCCTTCAGGTAGATGACCCTGCTCAATCTGTAGAAAAGGCGTAGGTAAAAACTCTATAAGATGTACCCAGTGTAAGCTATGGACACATAAGAGGTGCAGCAATATCAAAGGAAGGTTAACTAGGAATTTAGTTTTTGTATGTGGCAGATGTTCAGGAGCAATAAACACTGAAAATGTGCAGAAAACAACTTCTGCCACATTAGAGGGAGAAAAACTAGAAGCAGTTGATAGCTTCCGTTACCTAGGTGACTAAGTCAGTAGCGGGGGAGAGTGCACTGAAAGTGCAGTTGCTAGAATAAGAATAGCCTGGGCAAAGTTTAGAGAGCTATTATCTCTGCTGGTGACAAAGGGCCTCTCACTCAGAGTAAAACAAACTGGCCAAAATTAGTATTGAGTTAGGTGAAATAATTCATAAATTTTCAATATTCTTTTTCACCAAAAAGGCATCTCCTATTATTTTTAAGTGTGTAGTGCAAAAAAAGGTCAGACAAAATTGGTCCAGAAAGTGGTGGGAGGATTCATAAATATTCAAAAATTCCTTTTTGATAAAAAGATCCCCCGTCATTTGCAAGGGTATGGTGAAAAAAAATTGACAAACCCTGACAAAATGAAGAAAAGCCAGCTTAAGTAGGTGTGCTATTCTGAAAGTCTGCCAAGGCATTCTATTGTGAAAATTGTCTGGCAAGGGTGGGATACTCAGCTAGTGTAAACTATATAAATATCTCATAGAAAGTTATAAAGAGTAGGAAGTCCATAATACAAATTAGTGCCCCAGCATGACCTGCCCGCTGGCTGGATTCAGTTAAAAGTTATATAAGAAATTGTTTTTATATTGTTTTCCAGACAGAGGGTGGTCATCTAATTGGAAGACAAGGTTTGTTTGTTTGTTTTTGTTGAGGTGTGTATGCACATAGGAGTGATTGTGTTGTTGGTTTTATTTTCTGTAATACCAGTTTAGTATCTACCCCTATAGTTAAGTCAGCAATCATATTAGTGAAAAGAAAGATATAAGACAACAAAATCAGTTAAACAAAATATTTTTCAAGTATTAACATATGTGGCTGGGTTAATATTTGAGTGATTAAAACTGATCATTTCAATGAATCAATTAAGACATTACAGATTTTGCCAAAAAGTATTAATCATTATCACTCTGTTCTTTGGTCTAAATTTGGCAAGCAGTTGTAGTTTCTAGTTCATTTCATGCAGTCACACTATCTTTCCCTTATTTCTTTGGAGTTACCATATCAATAGAATATATTTTATCATTAATACATACTTCTACTCCTCTATAACTAAAAACGTTCAGTCTTGATATCTGCTTGTTTTCTTTTTTATTCAAAAAATCAATAGTTCTATATCTTGGTAACTCATTTTGACCAGTCTAAGAAAATTTATCTTCCTCAGTTGCCATGTAACAACAAGTCAATGGGGAAAGTATTTGAATTTTTGGCTTTTATTTCTATGTTGAGGAAATTTTTATTTTCATTTTATATATAAGGCTTGTCAGTATGATATTAATTGTTATTTATAAGATTGAGATGATACAGATATAGACATCATTTAAAAATGGAAAACAAGAAATGGGTGATTAAACTTTTGAAAATAGAACATAGAAATTTGCTGCTTTAACAATTGAGCAAATATATTAGATGATTGTAATGTAAGTTGAAAATGCAAATCTGTTGTATGTCATTGTTAAAAGATACTAGGTTATCATGCCCTTATTGAAAAATGTTTTCCATGGAAGAAATACATGTCTGGGTATAGTGTTTAGGTTTGAAAGTTAAGTATTAGTTAAATTAGTCTCATCTATACAAAAATGCACTCTTAGAAGTAACAGTAAGCAAGTCTTTAATATACAGAAAAGTATGTGATATAATGAAACTTTTAGGATCACTTCTGCAGATGGAGTGGCAATTGGAAAGAGTTTTGTTGGCACATGCTGAAATATCTTGTGTTCTATTATAATTACAGTCACATCTGGAATGCTTCATAGGAATATGAATTAACCCCAATACTAGAATGGTATTTATTTTATTGACTTCAAATGATCAATAAAATAAGCACCAATCAAGTTGACCTTGATGGTGTATGAACTCAGAACAAAATAGGTTGTAACTAGATATCAGGCATTTTCTGTGGTGTTCTAAAGATTTTGTCAATCCACTATCAATGTGATGCTGTTTGACAATAAACTTCCAGCTCAAGAAATAAGAGAAGGATGTAGACATGGGGTGCTCAAATGAGTTGATAGTTCTTGTGCCAGACATAACCAAAAGCTTTGTTGATGTTAAATGCAACAACATTGCTTTCACTGAAGTTCTGAGGAATGGAGAGTAAATATCAAGTGGATTTGGTTCTGTAGAAGCCATAGCGATGAGGAAGAAAGAAGTCTAAGAGTAGGTAAGTAGGTAGGTAGAGGGTAGATAAGTAGATAGATAAATAAATTGCCTGTGTTTATAGCAAGTGTCATAAAAGTCATATAGCCAATGATATTATCCTTGAAGATGTATCCTATGCAAAACTTCATATACCTAGCTGCAGGAATGCACATGCACACACACACATACACACACACTCACACATACACAATAATTCCCTATAAATTTGTTGAAAAAGATGCTGACAGTCTGCTGTTAGGTAAAAAAATATTGCTTCACTGGAAATTGTTGCATTGTAGCAATTCAGAAAATTTTAAAGCTGAGCTTCAGTGAAGTATGTAAAAAAACTACATACAAACAAAATAACTCTGAAAAGGGCTTTTGTGTGTTCCCAGAGAATTTTACCCTCAGGAGCACTAGTGTTGGTATATTTGTGAATAAATCACTAACCGAAATAAGTGGATCTATTGTTTAGGAAAATACTGTTTACTTGTTTAAGGGTTGTATTGGATAAATTGCAAAAATAACTCTAACAGTTCAAATACTAAGAAATAAGGATACTCAATTTCATTTTTACCAAATAATTTAGGAAAATGAATGGGTTATTTTCCCTTGGCTATATATAAGGAACCCTTCCAGAGGTGAATGGGTTATTTGCCTTGGTTTATAAAATAAAATATGTTATATATATATATATATATATATATATATATATATATATATATATATATATAGGATCCCTTCCAGGGGCCTTATTATCGATTTTTTTTTCAACAATCTGAGTATGCCATGAGGTTTGCAGATGTGAGTTCTACTCAGGTGTCAAATTTCGATAAAATGATGTAGAAGTTAGCTAACAACTCCACAAACACACCCACAGACAGAATTTCCAACATATGTAGTAGATATGTATATGTATACAGTTCTATATTTAAGGGATGAGGATTTATGTACGTTATTTACAATTGACAGATATTTGTCCTTATCTTGTTTGTTGCTAACACAACGTTTCGGCTGATATACCCTCCAGCCTTCACCAGGTGTCTTGGGGAAATTTCGGGTTGTTTTTTTGTGAATTCTCCCTATATATATATATATATATATATATATATATATATATATATACATACACACACACACACATACACACACACATACACACACACACACACACACACACACACACACATATATATATATATATATATATGAAGGTTTCAAGGTGATGTACAGGAATTATATATTGGAAAAAATAATAAGGTACTCAGATATCTGGATAGTTGTACATTTACAGATTTTTATTAATATGTCACATGTTTTATAAATATTAGCGCTTGCACCTATTCTTGTAGGTTCTTCAAAATATGATTTCACTTCAGAGAATATCTCTTCTAATAGTATTATTGAATGTGTAGGGACAGAGAGAGATATATAGGATAGTAAAGGAGGGTGAGGAATGGAGGAAAAAGTGAGAGAGTGTGTGTGTGTGAGTGTTTTGTGTTGGTGTGTGTGTGTGTGTGCGCGTGCGTGTGCGTGTGTGTGTGTGTGCCTGTATATCTGAAGAGAACACATTCTCATTTAACAACAAGTCATACCGACAGTAAAGGGCATGGCTATGGGTACGAAATTTGCACCTTCATATGCCAACCTAGTGATAGGTTTCCCTGAGAACAAACTATACAATGAAATAGGTAACATCTTCGAACACAACTTCAAAGAAGACATCAAGAAAAAAGTGGAAATGCTACCTCAATGACTGTTTCATCTTTTGGAACAGATCAGACGATCTATGAACATTCCACAATGTCCTCAACACACTGCACCCATCTATCCACTTCACAATAGATACCAACTACAACAAACTTCCCTTACTAGATATCAACATCAAGATACACAACTCCATTGTCACAACAGACATCTACTACAAAAAAACCGACACACACCAATATTTAAATTTCTACTCCTGCCACCCATCCCACATAAAAAGAAATATTCCATATAGTATGGCAAGACGCATATGCAGCTTAGTGACCGACTCACAGACATGCCAAATAAGACTAGATGAACTTAAAAACTTCCAACTAGAACAAAAATACCCACTCACCTTAATAAAAGACGCAATCTCAAGAGCAATGAAACTGGACATCACACAACTCAGAACTCCAAAAAAGAAAAACAAAGCAAACATCATCCCTTTCATAAACACACACAACCCTGGAGTTACCAACATGTTTCAAATTATACATTCAAACTTACCAATAGTCCTATAAAGCCCCAAAATGGGAAACCTATTAAACAATTATTGCATAAAAAACAGTAAACGCCAAGAGAAAAACCTGAAAAAACAACTGACAAGAGCAAAATTCTCATCAGAGAATAAAACCGAATTCTTCGTAAAAGAGTGTGGAGATGGTAGATGTGGAACCTGCAGTAACCCCATCTACAAATATATAGAAGGGAACAAACAAATAAAATTTAAGAGTGGTCACACATTCAAAGTAAATGCAGACATGAATTGCAAGACGTGGAATGTAATATACTGCATAACCTGCTCCACATGCAAGTAGAATTATATAGGCAAAACTGGAAATTCTTTATGCCAACGAGCCAGAATTCACCAACAACATGTCCGATAGGAGGAACTACAAAAGATTCTACTGAGTAAACACTTAGAAGCATGTGGAGAAGGAAAATTTAAGATCTTTCCCTTCTATAAACGCCCAAGGAACGACACCTCCTTCAGGAAAAATATGGAGAAATACTTCATAACAAAATTCTCACCCAAACTGAATGGCTGAAAACATGAAAATCACAACCTATCTAGAACTATTGACTTAGTCTGTAAAATAATGTCCTCACAATGTACAAGAAATTGTATGCATATCTGTTTCATTGAGCTCCTCCACAAGACATTTTCCCTTGTACATTATTGCCCATCCTAATATCTTCATTTTTGTAAAGAATTGTTCCTTATCTTTATTCCTCTTGAAAAAATATATATATATGTGTGTGTATGCATATATATATATGTGTGTGTATGTATGTATGTGTATATGTGCGTGTGTGAGTATGTATGTATTTATATATATGTATATATATATGTATGTATGTATTTGTATATGTGTGTGTGTGTGTATAGCTGTGACTGGTGAAATATCACTATTTCTGTAATGATTTGTATTGGATGAAGAACCAAATTTGTGAAGTAAACTGTAATTTTTTTTATATTTCACCAACAATTTTCAGCCTTTCACATACTTCACTATTTTTGTATTTTCATACCTTTACATATACTTTCTCTATCTTTGTAATTATATTTATTTGTATTTTTTCCATAACGGATTTGATCCTAAAAGTGAATCCAAAACTATTTTAGAACTTGTTATTTCAGTATCTAAAACAATGGTACCATTTGCCAATTTATATTGGTAAATGACTACAGAAATGCTATATTTTATATTTATTTTTGATTCATGCCTATGACAAAATGAACTTACCAATATTTAGATACCTCACTCATTGATTCATCACAATATTTCATTATTCTTGATCATTATTCAACTTTGGAACAACAGAACCTAAGAACAGCAAGAAACCCATATATAGTGGGACATTTTTGTGCCAACTAGAATTGAACCCAATTAACTTGGTTTTCATAATTGTCTCCTACCTTTTTTTAACTAACCAGTTGTATAGATGTAAACACAATTCCTTCTTCCTTTCTTCCTTCTTTCTTTCCTTCTCTTTTCCATTGACACTCCTTTCAGATACACAGGCACACACACACACACGCGCGCACACACACACACACACACACACATACACACACACACACACACCAACACAAAAACACTCACACACATAAAAACACTCACACACACACACACTCTCTCACCTTTTCCTCCATTCCTCACCCTCCTTTACTATCCTATATATCTCTCTCTGTCCCTACACATTCAATAATACTATTAGAAGAGATATTCTCTGAAATGAAATCATATTTTGAAGAACCTACAAGAATAGGTGCAAGCGCTATTATTCATAAAACATGTGACATATTAATAAAAATCTGTAAATGTACAACCATCCAGATATCTGAGTACCTTATTATTTTTTTCCAATATATATATATATATATAGATAGATAGATAGATAGATAGATAAGGTGTTGATCTCTAATTGTAGAGGGAACATGTGGAAGGGGTAGACCCTGGAAAACATGCTCTTACCTCAAGTTTCAATCAGTAACAATCCCTCCAGGTGTCAGACCATGGGAAAATCAGCCAGACCTCACAGTAGTAACCACATGTTGCATGACTACTTATGCATTGTTCATATGCAAAATGCTAAATAGTTTCTCCCAAATCAGTTAGAGGTATTGTAGCTGATTTTAATCCAGCTGTGTTGGTCCTTCTCCAGCAATGACCATAATGACTAAGTCCTTTTTCTGGCTTTTATATCTAACGGCTACCTTAACAGTTCTGAGTGAAGTTGTAACTACTTACCAACAAGGACTACTACACTATGACCACTCCTAGCACATGACTTGACTTCACCACAGACTCCATAAAAAGAGGCCGTTTTCCTGAAAGATGTTATCTTCTTGTCACTTCGTGATGTGACATCACGTCAACCCCCTTCTGGTTCCTTTATGACATAACTCCCTCTCCCTTCCAGTCACTCATCCTTTCTCCACAGTATAATTTTATAGGCTGAGATCAGCTATAACATTTATTTCTTTGAGATGTTCATGAATTAGAGACATGTGACTGCATGAACAATAATTGCATCAAAATTTACAACTGTGTTCAAGGAATGTGTCACATGTCCGTATGAACAAAAACTGCATGCCATGTCTGTGTTAGGTCATGTGACAGCAGGAATAATAATTGTGCTAAAAGTCAAGTCTGTGTTAACCCAGTGAACATGTCTTGTGACAGTATTAAAAACAGCTTGTCAAAATAGTTGTAAATAGAGAAATGGATTGCTTGCTTGCAAGAGGTAGTAAGTTAATTATTTGTTGTATGATTGTTCTTGTATTTCTGTCTGAGTGATATCAACAAGTGTATAATGTCTTGGTGATTTAGATCAGTGACTCCCAACCTTTTTCAGTCCAGGGACCATTTTTTACTTGAAAAAATTTCTAGGGACCACTTCTACTTTTACTTTATGCTATTCTATTTTCACACTAAAATACTTAATGAAAAGACAAAATAGTCTATTTACACTTTAAAATTTATTTTAGCAATCAAAAGATAAAATTTAAAATTTATTTTAGTAAACAAAGATAAACACAAGATATCAAAATCATTTTTCTTAAAGTCATTCATTTTTAGTTCATTCAGCTAGTGACTAGCTTGATATTAGTGTTTCTGACAGAAGATATCATAATCAATTTTAATGAACTCATTTAGTCTGATAGTTCCTCTGCTGTTGACATCTAATTTATTTCTTTTTCTACTTAAAATATCTACAACAGCTGAAAATGCAGATTCCACCATCCATGTTGTGGGAAAGAAATGGTGCTTGCTTCTGCATGTCGAAAAATATTTGGGTGTGATTCCTTTATCGATATGTAGGCAAAGACACTTTCTTTTTCAACTCTTCTTCTCAGATTCATATTCTCTTTCAAATCCAACAACATTTCAGTCAACTCAAAATTTTCATCTCCTGGCTCATAATTTTCTAGGTCTACAAACCAGAGTGGATAATCCATCTTTAATAAATCATTGTATCTTCTCTCAAAGTCTACATGAAGATCTTCAAGATGGACAATGCACACAGCAATGCATTCTGATGTAGGAACAGTAGTGTTAAAATTTTGAAATGATGCCAAATTTTTTTTTCAAACTGTTTTTTTCCAAAAATTTTAATTTCCCCATATACCCTTTTATCTTCTGAGAACAGGTGACCAAAACTGATTTTCTACCTTGCAGCTCTACGTTAAGCAGATTCACTGTTTTAAAAATATCACTCAAGTAGAATATTTTTGATTTAAACTCAGAAAGTCTTACTAAAATTTTCTTAGCTGTATCAGCTTGCTTCTTGAACATGAGAAAGTTGATTAATGGTTCCCACAAATTCACTAGTCTTTCAAGGCTCAAGCCTTTTGACAACCATCTTCTGTGTGAAGCAATAGGGTTTTAAAATCTTCATTTTCACAGGATTGCATAAAATATCTATTATTCACTGAGTTTGATTGGATAAAGTTGATTGCATGTATGGCAGTGTTGAGTACTTCTTCCATGTGTCCTCCAATATTCTTAGCAACCAAATGCTGTCTGTGGATAATGCAATGTATATAAAAAATGTGATGAGCAACTGATTTCATTCTAGAAACAAAGCCTTTCACTTTTCCAGTCATGGCTGCAGCTCCATCTGATGCAATGTTGATCAAATTAGTCAATGGAATATTTTTATCATTAAAATACTGCATTACTTCATTGAATATATCTTCTCCATTAGTTGTTTCAGATAAACTTTTATGAATAACATTTCTTTCCTTATATCATCTTCATGGATGAATCTGACATAGACCAGAAGGATAGCTTGGTTATGAATTGTGCTATCATCAACCTGGATAGAAAAATTTGTCTTTTAGAGAGTTTCCACAATCTTCTCCTCAACAAAATTAGACATTTCATCCTGTCTTCTTGTAATTGTGTTATTTGAGAGTAGATGCAGCATCTTTTCCCAGAACTTCATTTGCACAAGCTATCATAGCAGGCTTGACAAGTTTCTCGCCATAAATCTGAGATGCTGCAACCTTGGCAATAATTTTCAGAGACCAAATAACTTGGTTTGAGTATCTTTGCTTTTTCAGTATTTATCTTCTTTACAAAGTCAGGTAGTTTGATTCGCTGTATTTTCTTTTTAGTCTACCTTTGCCTTAATTTCTGGTGCTGTTCCAGCTTAACTTTCTTCATGGAATGATTTGTCATGATAGTTTCACATTCAAGACACATAGGTTTTGAGTCTACAGATACAAAACCAAACATGATAAAATCTTCTTTGTAGTTCCTCAGTTTTGCCTTTTTAGCAGTTGGTTCAGACATTATTACAACTGATCTTAAAAAAAGATAAAAATAATAAATACTTTATTTCTATAAATTAAAAGTATCAAATTTATTATTAAACAATATTGTGTAGTGATCTATTAAAAATATCAAATTTATTATGAAACTGTTGTGAGTGTAAAATTTAAATTATGTAATTATTGATTGTAATATATTATTGATTATATATTATACATTATTGATTCTTATGGAATAATTATTAAATTTTGTTTTCTTATTATTATTCTGTCTTCTTATAAATTATTATTATTAACAGTATCTTTATTATCAAACAATACTGTGTAGATCTGAAATGGCTTCAATTTTTTATGGCTACAAATGCCCCAGGGAGCACATTGAGAATCATTGATTTAAATGTTGGTGAATGCATCTTTGCAATATGTTGTTGTAGTTTATCCAATCTTCCGTTGTACTTTTTGAAACATGTTTTCCTTTTGTCTGCATTAGATCTGTAGTTTTGACAGAAAGGAGGAAGACTCTGAATTTTGGGGATTTGTCTATTGCACATAAGTGTACATGTTCACTTAGTAGGATCTGTCCCATATTTGTTGATGATAAATAGTCTTTCTATTTCTCAACCATAGTTTGATTTGTTCCATGTAATCTTTGTAACATCAATTACATTTAACTGCATAAATTAAATTTTTTGACAAACTGGTATTGTTTTAATCTAAATTTATATGATGTGTTTTCTATTAGATTAATGCAGGTTTCAGCTAGGATGACCATACTTTTTGACTTTGGCAGCTGTGTTTTACGTGTGTATTTTGGTGATGGCAATCAATTTTTTTAGGGATTATTGTGATCTTTTGCCTTTAATTATTTTGTGTATTCTGAGTGCCTTTTAATTCTAGGATTTTGCCTCAGTAATGGAATGTTTTATTGGCTTATGATGTATGTATCCGTATTTCTTGGGTTGTATGTTATAATATAAGGCAGATTGTTGGGAATATCTGAATTGTGCTTTGTTGTTTGTAATTCTTGAATATGCATTTGTTTGGCATGTTCTATTCTGTTACAAATCAATATTGTTGGGTATTGTCTTTTAAGCAATATATTTTTAATTCTTAGAGTCTATTATTCTGAGTTTCAAAATTCAAAATAATTGAACACATTCTTCATGCAAGATTAAATGGCATATTTGTTTTGGCATGTTTTAGGAGGCATAAAGTAAATTTTAAGTTTTGTTTAGAGTCATAGTATTTATTGGTTTCATAGTAATTATTGGTTTCAATGTTTGTGTCTCTTTCGATTATTAAAATATCCAGGAAATGTAGCAGATTTTAACTAGATTCCAGAATGAAATGAAATGTTATGTTATTGATTAGGGTTTTGAAATCATTTAGTTGGTCAAGACCACAAGTTGAGCCAGTTATCTAAATAACATTTCCAAAGTCCCACAGATATTTATGGAAATTAATGCCATACTTTAGTCTAGATTATTCTTATATTTAAGCTTTTAGGAAGGCCAGGGCCAAATTTGTGTAAGTTTGTACATTCCCATTGTATTGATATTTGTTTGTAAATGCCATATTAATGTCATATTTTGTCAGATGAATTTTATTCTCTGTAATTAATCATTTATATTATCCATTTTGAAATGTCATTGGGGAAATTTTTGCCCATAACCATATAGATGCCCTGTGATGGTTGATGAATTGTAGTTTCACCACTGAAGGCTTTAAAGCTAAGTCAGTCTGTCAGAGCTTGTCTTTTTCAAAACTATGGCTGAAAATTTCATTTACAAAATGTCATGTATAACCAGTAAATCTTGGTCAAAGAAACTAATTTTTAGCCATAGTCCTGAATGTTATTCCGAATGGCCGTTCTCTCTCTTCCTCTTCCTGCCAAATGCGCATGCTCTTTATATCAACGTTATTTGCATAACATTCACTCCCTCCTAGAAAAAGAAGGAAAAACAAAAAATCATAAATCAAACCTTTCCGGGGCTTTCCAAATCCTTTGTGATCGACGCAGCTGAGGGGATTCTTCTTTTTGTTCTTGACAGTTATCTCTAGAAGGAGGAGAAATTTCAGTTGGCTCTCTGTCTGGCTCTTGAGGGACAAATGTTTGGGTTAGGTTATCAGTTGGGTTAATCTTCCCTGGTGATGCCAATTGTTTTGTAGATACTGTGGTTTCGTGATCATCTGGGTAACGGACGTGAGTGTATTGGGGGTTGGCTTCGATTAAATTAACTTGGTCCTCGATAGGGTCATACTTGTTAGTACAATTGTTCCTTTGAACAAGCGCAGGTCCTGGGTTAAGAAGCCATGTTGGCATAGATGTTCCTGTTGCTGAACGTCTTTGATAGTTAAAAAGACGTTCATGAGGAGTGGCATTAGTGGATGTACAAAGTAGAGATCTGATTGAATGCAATGCATCTGAAAGAACTGTTTCCCATGAAGATACTAGAAGGGCATGGGTTTTCAAAGAGAGTAGTACTGACTTCCAAATAATACCTTTATATCTTTCTACTTGACTGTTCCCAGTGGGATTGTATGGTGTCGTCCTTCTCATTGCAATGCCCTTACTGAGGAGCCATTCTCTCAATCTTGTAGACATAAAGGCAGTTCCATGATCTGAATGTACATAACTGGGCATACCAAAAACTGAGAACAAGTCTGTAATACACTTTATTACAGTCTGAGCTGATGTGTCAGATACTGGATAACCAAACAGAAACCGAGAATATTCGTCAACCATTGTTAGGAGATAAGGATGCTTCGTGGAAGGAATCAGACCTCTGAAATCGATGGAAATTCACTTGAAGGGCTGTGTGGCCTTAATTAAGTTAACTGAGTTTGGTTTATAATATTGTGGTTTCACTTCTTGACATATAGAGCAATTCCTATATATTTGTTTCACATTCTCTAACGAATATGGAAGATTTCTACTGTGGACGAAATGATGAAGGCGTACTACACCAAGATGGCACAGTGCTGCATGTAACTCACAAAGTGAATGTGAACTAATTGCTGAACAGCATACCTTTGTGAATGCATCTGGAGCATTTTTAATTTTGCTCGTCACTTTATAATTATACATGAATGCAACAGAACGTTGATCAGTAATTAATGTAAAATGTCTACCTAAAAGAAAGTGTCTCCAATGATGAATTGATTTGATAATTGCTTTTCTTCCTTTTCAACTGAGGAGTGGTACTATTCACTACCTTACAGTGTGCGAGAATGGAATGCGGCTGGTCTTCCATCTTGATTTAGTGTCGCAGATATGGCAAAATCTGAAACATCTGTCTCAACAGTAAACGGAATGTTCTCCTCTATTACTTGAATGGCAGCATTGGCTAGTTCTACCTTTAATGACTCAAACGCTTTTACTTGTTGGCTGTTTAGAGGAAATTTTAATATGTTATTTAGAGGATATATTTTGTCTATATATTTTAATGATTTCTGGTTAGATGGTGTAGGAAGATTGAGGAGTGGAGCAAGCCTTTCTGGGTCAGGGCTGAGGGTATTGTGTGAGATACGGTATCCAAGAAAGTCAAGAGTTGTTGTTGAGTAAACGCATTTGTCTTCATTCATGGTAAGCCCTTCACTTTTTGCTGCCACTTCAAATTTTTCTAAATTTTTATCATGGTCATTTTGATCTTTCCTACATATGATTAAATTGTCTATGAATGGGAACGTATCTTGCAGCTTGTATTTACTCATGAAGTCGTCCATTATACATTGGAAACATGCGCTGCTATTAGTTATTCCAAATGACATCCTAGTATAATGCCATAATTTATCATCAGCTTCAAAGGCAGTGAATTGATGGTCTTTCTCTGATAGAGGAATCTGATGGTATGCTGAATGTAAGTCTATAGTATTATAGACTTTATACTTGGCAATAGTGTTCACTAACTCATCAATTTTAGGAAGTGGGTAGGCATCAAGCTGTGTATATTTGTTAATCGTCTCTGAGTAGTCAATCACCATTCTTCGACTTTTTTTTTTCTTGAACAACTAACTCCTGCAATCTCCAAGGGAAGTTACTAGGTTCAATAATCACATCTGCTAAGCAGTGTACTTCTGTCCTGATGAACTCTTGATCACATTCCAAGTATTTTCACGATTTGGCTGTGATAGGTTTACAGTCCTCTCTGAGATGAGCGAATAGCTTTGAAGGATCAGTTTTCATAGTAAATGTTAATGGTGGTCTCTGTCCTCCGTATTGTTTGGTAATAATTTCATGCCGTTCTTGGAAGTCAGTACCCAGAATTAAGTCAGTGCACAAGTTTCTGAGCACGTACAGTTTCACATGGTTGTATTTCTGATTATTCAGGGTTAGTGAAACAGTGCAATATCCCTTGGATTCCGCAGAAAGAGATGCAAAAGCCATACCAATGACGTTCTTCAATTTGACCGTCTTAATGTTGAGTGTGTTCACTAGCTTCTCACTGATGAAGCTCTTGTCAGTGCTACCACTATGCTTCGGCTTTATAGCTATTGTTCAGTATAACCATGGAGGTTACTCGGAAGAGTGAACCTGCTGATGCTGATACTGCCAATGGCAAATCATATTTACCATCCTCCTGTGTTACAGTTGCTGCGTTGCCCCTACATAGTTTTCCAAAATGCCTTATTTTTTGGTATTTGTGACAGACTGCTTTCTGCGCAGGGCAGTGAGTCCGTGGGTGTTTGGAATAGCCACAAAACTAACATTGCAAGGGGTCTCCTTTTTGGGTCACGGCAGAGTATTTTCCTTCCTGCTTTTGAGAATCTATTGGCTTAGCTACAATGGGTGAAGTTGGACTGAAGTTAGCACCCTCAGAGTTTAGAAAGACACTGGAACTCTGTTGCACCACATCTAGTGAACTTGCTTGATCATAAGCTGTACTGAGGTCGAAGCTTTTGTTTTCTAATAGTCTTTATCATATTTGATTCGAAGTGAGCCCATTTATAAATGCATCTCAAATCATTTCAGACTGGTACTGTTCAGCACTCACTGCAACAAAGTCACAGTCTTTCACTAATATTTTGAATTCGTTTAAGAACTGGTCTAGAGATTCACCTGGTTTCTGTTTTCTTGTGGCTAAAAGATGGCGTGCCATTACGATGTTCTTTGGTTTAATCTACACACTCTTTAGTGTATTCACAGCTTGTTCATAGTTCTTAGCTTCACTGATGAATTTGTGTACGTTCGATTCCACATAGTTAATCCTACCTTCCTGCCCTGGTAGTGAATCTATAAAGTTGTTTAAAGTTCTATACCAGTGATTAAAAGTTTTATCAGCATTTGTAGAATTTGGGTCTACATTCAATCTGTCAGGTTTCAAGTATCTTTCCATATCATTCACGTCTTTTCACAAATTTCTTTCTGTATAGACTGCTCTGCAACTTTTCCCAATTGTGTATTTTCAGAAATTAGTTTCTTTGATTGTCATCCAGTAAATTCTGGTTCAAAGAAACTAATTTTTAGTCATAGTCCTGTACGTTATTCCGAATGGCCATTCTCTCTCTTTCTCTTCTTGTCAAATGTGCATGCTCTTTATATCAACGTTATTTGCATAACACAAAAATTAATTAAAATTGGCTTAACCAAGAACCCAATCTTCGTCATAGACAGATTGTATCCCAACATTCTATGTTGAGCTTTAAAGTGAAAATTGGTGACCAATGAATATTAACAGTCTATTGACTGCACTATCAAATACTTTTGTTTTAGTGTACTAAAGAACTTAGTCAATGTAAGAAAACTGTTGAATGATTAAAGAGAATTTTCATATATTTTGTTTTTCAAAATTATATTTTTTATTATATCTCTGTTGAATTGTACTTTGTTTTTATAGAAATTGTTCATGAATTTAATCTCTTTGAATGTATTATACTGAAGCAAGATGCTTATTATGTTTAAATGTTTTGATTAAGAATATCATTGTTCTGAGTATCACAGGATATCTTTTAAATAATGTTTTTAATAAAACTGTTTCACATACCAAAGTTTATTGCTAATTCATGTAGCTGTCATCCAGAAATTACCTGTTGGAGGACTTTACCTGAAATAATTTTTCTAATTATTTTTCTTTTGAACTCTTATTGACAAACTGTTATGCTAGCTCTTCACTGATTTAAGGAATAAACTCATTTACATCACCAAGACCTGAGAAGCTTAGTTTAACTCTTATTTTAGGTTCTATGTACCTATCATAGTAATCTCTATTAAATGATGATACAGCAATCTCTTGCCATATCGTGGTTTATCATTTAAGCTTGTGTCAATTCCTCCATGGTGTTGATTTGCATTTATAATAAAATAAATATATACAAATTATAAAAATAATTAAAATATACCATACAGTACTGTTTCTACTTCACGGATTTTCACCTATCGCAGGGGCTTTTGGAGAGTAACACCCACGATAGTCAAGGGATTACTATATAACTTAGTTGGATAGACTGATATTTTTTCTGCAAATATTACTCTCTCTCTCTCTCTCTTTGCGTGTGCATATGTGTGTGTAATAATTTAGAAGGACAAATTAATGAAATGATAAAATCTATTTATTATTATTAACAGGAAAATAGTTACCAAAATAACATCAAGTGATTTGGTTTGTCTCACATCATTTTTTCTGGCTTTGCCAAGTTTTCTTTCAGGTCATTAAGCATATTTCTTTAGTTCTCAGTCTTTCCAAATAATTGAGAACCTTCAATCCTAGCTGAGAGATATTGGTGTCAGTTGTATTAAAATTATTGATTATATATCATCACTTTTTTGTATGTTTATGAACTCCTAATTTTAAACAGAATATCTGTCCATTGAAAACTGGTCACACAAAATCATTACTTAAAAACCTGTAGTAATAATAATAATGTTTTTTTTTCTCAATAAGTTATCTTTGTCAGCTAATTAACTTTGAGGCACATACACATAAATAGATTCATACCTTAATACTCAGGTATATTGATTTGAGCCGTCTCAATGTTGTCATTAGCTCAGAATTATATCTATAGCCAAGGTTTTCAATGACTAAGTATACAGCACTAAATATCATGGCTAATACATTCCTCTCACACAATAAAACATGTGATGTTGACTCAGCATCTTATCTAGAAGATTTAGCTTTCCTCAATTTAAAGAGTTTAGCTCCAGCTCTATGGATTCTTGTAATCTTGTTCTCAACTTAAAATAAAGTCTTAGTCTTCTACTTTAATTATTTCACATTCAAGATCTTTTATAAGAAGAGAAAATTGTCAAAGTTGGTTTCAACAGGAATTGAACTGTGAGTGTAAAGAGACATATCTATAAACTGTAGGCATTTTGTCTGACACTGATAATTCTAGCAATTCCCACTAACCTATTTAAAAACATAAAGCAATGTGATGATCAACATATTCCCAGTATTTGTGCTTTCTGAGATAAGGAATGTTTTTAATATAAAAACACAGGGCTCATTGCTCAAAACCTAAACATAACTAGTCCTTCATGTATAAAGTAGGGGAGCACCATATTGATCCTATGATAACTAATGTCTGTGTTAATAGATTTACTATGACGATTGAAGTTGATATTGGAGCATCTCTGACAGTAATTAGTAAAATTATCCCTCAACTAACAGCAATGGCCCATCAGAGCATTACAAATCCAGTCAAATACCACCAATCTTTGCACTTATACTAGTGAAACTGTCACTTCACTCAGAACTGTTGAGGTAGCCATTAGATATAAAAGCCAGGAAAAGGACTTAGTGCTTATGATCATCCCTGGAGAAGGATTGACACTGCTGGATTAAAATCAGCTACAATATCTCTAACTGAAGTGGGAGAAACTATTCAGCATTTTGCATATGAGCAATGCAGATGTAGTCATGTAACAAAAATTGACTGCTCTAACAAACAAGTTTTGTGAGATATTTAGTAAAGGTATATTAAAGGATATCGTCCTGAAAGAAGGAATTGAGCTTGACAGATTAGCACAAGGAGATATTTATTAGCCTGTAAATTTCTAAGTGAACTTCTCTGATATTACCAGTTGTAAGGGATGATAAGGACAAGAAGACTAAAATAAATGCCAATATGTTGTCAATAATCCATTACATCCCTGAGTTTAGCCTTCTTGACAATAAATCTGTTTACATATAGAGAATGTGGGGTCATTTTGGGGAAAATGCTTTTGATGGGTGTAAATGCTATCCCTCTAGGCATTTCAACCTCTCTAGAAACCATTGAAGAACTTAGATCTTTCTTTTGCAGCTCACTCTGTGGTTCTGCTTTTACAAGTCATGGATTTTAGAAGCTTATGTCATTAAATAGCAAACAATATGTAATCACTGCACCCTATCATCTGTCATCTAAAACTTTCAAAGCAGTTCTCAAAAAATTGTCAATTTAAAGTCATGAAACTACTGAGACTCAAGTAAATCCTTTTCTATTTCTTCATTAAGTTACACTCCACTCTACTACTGATGAGTTTCTTATGGAACTATTAATAAATCATAAATTACAGAGTGCTTCAGACTTAGTTAAACCTGGCTTTACTCAATCTAATCACCATATCCTGGAGATCATGAATGCTCAAAAGGGGTTAAGGTATGTGAGAGACTTAACCATTAGTATTGGTGACAGTTAGGAAATATGGCTGATAAGGAAAATGCATTCTTGGTAAACGGCCTAGTTTCATTTTCCATGCCTGTAACTGAGGGGATGACCTAGACATGTTGACCAGGTACATCCTTGTGTTAAACAACAGAGAAAGCTTCTTAGGTCTGTAGACCATAGATTTTCAAAAGATTGTGAATCCTCTTATATACAACACTCACATGTGCATGGCTCTGTACTTTCACTTCTGCCACATGACATACATCTCCATGTAACTGAACCTGTGGTAGTATCTACTCTGCTGCATGAAGCAATTTTGAATGCCACCACTTTATCTAAACAGTAGTACCTGATATCACTGTACAACCAGGTTGAAATTGGAAGCCTGCATCTTATCTCAGTGATTATAAAGTTGGATAGTTACATAAGCCAAAGGAAGAATAGTGTTGTATCATTACATAGAGAATCACGAAAAACTAAGTTAATTAGTTAAACCCATTTTCATGGGGCTACCCACAAAGTTTTGATTTATCACAAGGTGCCATTTTGGAGTAGTCTATTTACTAAACTGAGTTCAAAGTTTATTATTTTACTTAAAATTACAACATTCACTGGACACCACAAGTGTTCCTTTTGACTGGTGTAAAATTAACATCAATCATACTTACGGAAACAAAAATCAGTCTGATACCCAAAACTGATTACATCAATCATCTTTAAAACAGCTAAATATATAGCTATAAGGAGCATCAGAAACCATATGGATTTTAATAAAATGATTGACGGTTGTCAGTATAGGTTGAGAGCATGACATAGCCTGCAACTCCACCTTTTAAAAAACAGTATAAGGTCTACAAGAAAGGTGGGACAAGGATATTCGTATTTGCAAAAACTTTTGGGGCAGTATATTTTAGTAAGCTAATATACAAATGTAATTCCTATCAGATCAACAAGATGACAGCATAGATAGAAGCCTTGTTAGTAAATGCTAGAATGCTACAGATATTGGTGAAAGGTTTTAAATCAGTTGTACCTGAAGGTTCTATTCTAGGACCTTTCTATTATACATGACTTCTCTAAAGTTATCTCTTCACTAAGACATTTTGCAGATGATGCTAATGAATAAACTTATAAATACCAGCACCAATTCCTATTCTCTATAGTGTTAAAAGTTTGATTCAATATTTGGTAAATGAAATTCCTCTAAATGTGCAGTATCCATAATTAGTTTCCAAGAGCATATCTACCCATAAAGCTTCGTTGTATAAACCTAAACAGAGTTAATCAGCGTAAATGTTTTGGCGTCATCTTACTTCCATAATACTTTAATAGTAAACAAAATGCTATAAATTTTTTAATATTATTATGAGGTTCCTCATTAAAAACAAGTAAAACTAAAACTTATTCTCAAAATTTGTAGAGTATGCTGGCCATGTTTAGAAAGAAAGAAAAACACCATAGCAATCTGAAAGGAAGGCATCCAGATGGGCACACCGCACACTTGAGTATGAGCATACCAATGACAGAATGGAAGTAGAAGGGTTTATGACCTTAGAAATAAAGAGAAAAAGTTTAATACTCTGAACAAAATCTTGTAGAATGCTCATCAGCAATACTGGAATCATAGTGGAATGTATAGCACCAGAACTGGTCTATTTCAAGACGTACAATCAATATTGGGGGGAAAAGCATCCATTCTTAATCACATATTTAAGCAATACACAATATTCTCAACGAATCACTGGGAGCTTATAGCTAAAACATTTTTCTTTACATAGTGAACTCCTGACTTACGCCTAAGCATGACCCCGCAACCCTCAAAACGAGTCAAAATGATACAGGCAGGAGTGTGAGTTTGCGTGGAGGTGCCAAAAGTGTCTTTGCCTCACGGGTATTGAGAATTCTTGGTTAAAAATGAGCAGTGGACAGGTGTACACTTTGGTCTAGTATATTTCGGGAAAGAAAATCATCCGAGAGGAAAATGAAATTATAACAGCGGAAGAAGTTCAGGTCTGACCTGGGGGAGTAAACAACAATGCTGACGACTACAACTCCGTCGGTTACGATCAACGGAACAGCCTGCTCGTGAAATTAACGTGTAAGTGGCTGAGCACTACACAGACACGTGTACCCTCAACGCAGTTCTCGGGGAGATTCAGAGTAACACAAAGTGTGACAAGGCTGACCCTTTGAAATACAGGTACATCAGAAATAGGAAGAAAGAGTGAGAGAAAGTTGTGGGAAAAAAATACAGCAGGGTTCGCCCACCCCCTGCCAGAGCCTCGTGAGACTTTAGGCGTTTTCGTTCAATAAACACTCACAACGCCTGGTGTAGGAATCGAAACCGCGATCCTACGACCACAAGTCTACTGCCCTAACCACTGGACCCATTGCGCCTCCACACAACTGCATCATAAATGACAACAATAAACAACATGAAATGGAAAAAACATTCATTGACTATCAATTGTCAGCGCCCCTAGCGTGAACATATTTTATAACTACTGTCAACGGGAGGTAACTCACATTACATGGCTCTAAAACGCTGCCACGATTCAAGCAGATTTTATTTCGTTAGTGTACAGACTGCACACAAAAATGACGTGCGTTTCGATTGTATATTTTCTGGATAATATACCGCGTTATATTTAAAATAGAGCAATAACAATTTTTTTGTCATATTTAATATTTATGGTGTAAAAATTTCATAAAAACCAAAGAAAACCTAAAAGGAAAAGAACAAGAAGACCTGTATGGTTTGGGATATCAATATTTCAGATTTTATTTGTGATTGAACATTGTGGATAATCTATACTGCTGCTTATCTGGTCAAACAATGTCGAAGGTTCGCCTCCAATGCAGGCAATACCAGCGTTACTTTTACCATCATAAAGAGGGGCCTCACAAAAATTACATCCCGAAGCAGCAGCTTTACCAACAACACAAAAATCGTTACCAACTACAACAGACTTCATTAAACATTGTCAACGAAAATTTTTTGGCTATAGTCAATCTGATAACTTCCAGTGGATTCCCTCTGTGCACATTTCCTGTTTGAAAAACAGTTGAAAATTATTTCCGAGACCTTATCACCTACTGTGATTCTACTCTGATCTATATCACCATTAGCTGTCCATTTCAGGACGTGACCCTCACAACATTGTGAGGGGAAGATGAGTGTAAAACTAAAAATAAGAGAGATAAAACCCTCAAGTTCTTCAGCATCATCGTCAACCACATCAGGATGCAATCCGAATTTGGACAGTCTTGGGAGTGCCTGCTCAGATGGCAGTTCTAGTTCTGGGTTAACATCGCGGACAAATAATTTAGGAGTACGGGCGGGTCGTTTCGGCCACATGAAACTTATACTCCTGTTTCTCTTCAAACTGGTTGTTAAATTCTGGAGTATCTGTACTACAGCTTTGTTCATAATATTCTTAATATTCTGGTTCTACGGTGGACTTATTACTTTGCTTCTCGTAATCATAGCTTCTCTTGGTAAGTAAATCAATTATCAAATTTTATATCTGATTTTAAAATTTAACACGTATTAAGTCGACCATGCGCTTTATATAATCACTTAATTTTTCTGTCCTAATTAGGAAAAAAAACCCTACTATTTTACTGTTTTGGAAAACTGAAGATGACATAACGAGAAATATTTCCTGTGTATGTGTCTGCACACACGTGTGTATGCACGCACACTTAATTCGGGTGTTGTTTACTTCTTCTATAGTAGTAATGGTATTTGCTACCTAAACGCAACTTCCGTTATTTGACAGTTCAGTGTTTCACAGACCTTAAGTAGCGATTCCGTTTATTCCCTCTCAGATACTTCGATTTACATTTCGAACTTATGTCTGGATATTGATTACACTATATTCTCTCTCTCTCTGTCACTTACACACACACACACACATGTTACTCAAGAAGGAAACAAGCAAAATCCGTTACCACCTTATAAAAGCAAAGAATAGTGATTATCTCATCTAATTCCTTTCTTGTCTAAGATGAGTCCAACCTTTCCCCTTCAGAATATCCTCCGAAAATCAACTCTTTCTGTTTTGATCAAGAAACATCGCCAACTGTTTTAATAATTAGTTTCATTTTGAAATTACTAATTATTTATTGCAGCACTTGATAAACTTTACAGTTTATGCTTTCATATAATAATGTTTTACCATGATAAATCCTTTTACTTTCACATTAGTATGGCTGCCTACTTGCATAATATCCCCCAAAACAACAGATCAAATCACAGATTTAGATCACCAGTTTGCTTAATCACTTAAAGTACGTATCCAAATCTCCGTTTGTCGTTACATCTACTATTATAGTCGGAAGGGCACTATCAATTATATCAATTATTTAATATAAATCCTTCGGTGATTTATGGTAGGGTTCTTATTTGTAAGATTATTGAGCCCCAACCTACTTTTAACTATGTAACATAATTGCATATAAAAATGATTTCGTTGATCTCTGTTAGCAGTAAGTCACACATCTGAACAGCTGCCATTTATTGATTTTTGCATATAAATAGCTTAAAATCATTATCAAGCTTAGAAAGAAAAAGAAAAAAATCTCATTTTGTTTTGTATTTATTTTCACGAGATTTGTGTCACTCGCTTAATTTCATAACTTTTAAGGTTACTTCTTTATTTTCTGAAAGTTGTTACTCTGTAACTAATACATATTTCCAACTTTCAACGACTGAATTGCACTTGTATATAACAATTACGGTCAGGCAGATTGATTGATTCTCGCAAGTAAAGTAGAAATTGCCGAGTTTCGATATATCTACCGAGATACATTACACAACGCGAATGACATCCCAGTATTTGCAGGAAAACTCGAATTTTTCGCGTGGAATCAAGTACCCTGACTTAAAGTTTAAATTATTAGTTTGACGTGGGTGTAGTTGTTTCTGATGTTCATATTATATAGATACTTTTGATTTCATTGTGAAACACGAGGAAAGACTTTAACATGTTTTCTTAAGAGATAATTTGTTTCTCGTATTATTTTAAAATCTATATATATGGTTTGCCGTTTTAGCCTTTAATGCAAATTATTAATTTCTAGCTTAAAATAAATTAATTATTTTGATTATATATATATATATATATATATATACATACATACATACATAACTCTAACATTAAAGGTGGAATCTTTTTAAAAAATTTTTTTGCAAAGGTACAGACAAGGAAGAAAAACCAAGTTCATTTCTTTTAAGGTTAATAAGCATAGATTTCACTTTAATAAGATGAACTAATCATTAAAAAAATGGAAAGGCCACCAACAGATTTTGATAATGACCTATCTAATGTTACAAGCAACAAAAAAGAATTTAAAACAAGCTAATAAAGTGTATCTAAAGAGTCTATATTAAACTACTCAAAAGTAAATCAAGAATCATTACAAGATCACAATAATGATAGTCTCAGATTCCTCAGAAGTTGCTTTTTTTGCAGAAACATTTTGTTTTGGCCAATTTTTCTTAGCAAATATTAAAAACAAAATAATTGCTTCTTTCAATCTTTACATAGACTCATTCCACCTTATAATTAAACATGAATATTAGCAACTAATGAGGAATTACATGAGGAATCTGCTACAGGATCAGACAAAACATGGGATGTAATACAAGAAAGAGTACTTAACTTATTTAATCATATAATTATATTTTAACATTTCCCAGATATGGAAATTTTTTTTCTTAATAATACCAAAATCTGATAATGATAACTACAATTCAATCAGATTATATTGATCATATCTTGATCTGTACTAATCTATGTAAAATGTTGGTAAAAATTATGACTAACTGATTATCTTACTTGAAACAGAATATTTTCTGAAAATTCACTTTGATCTCCCTAGCTTTAAAAGGAGCTTACGTCATGGTCCATGACATTCTACTTAAAAAGGGATATCAGTTTAAAATCTTCAACAATCTTTGCAATTTGGTTATTAGTTTTCTTATCCATTAGAACATGACTTATTTTCGATGATATTAAACCCAAATTATATATCTTCTTCAGGATCTCCAGTAAGGTTCTCTAATTTCACCCATTATATTTTTATTCTATGCAACAGATCTATATAGTTCTTTAAACAGAATTATGAAAATGCCAAATTTTGTTGATGATCTCAATTTATCACCATCGTTTTGCATCAACCTTCCATTCTGGTTTAAGTTGATAAGACCCAATGCAACAGTGGGCAGCATTGTTCTTTGATATTTCCATTTTGGCAGGGTTTCTATAGCTGGATGCCATATGGAAAAGATAATGGGGAACAGAGAAGAAGGACGGTGGGGGTTATGTAGAAGAGGATTCAATGTTATCCTACATTATGGGAGTGGGAAATGTAGGAAGAAGTTGACATGAGATGGAGAAAGAGATGAGAGTGATGAGAATCCAGAGAGGTCATTGCAAGTTAAGAGATGAGTGTGGAATCTAGTATTATTAATAACCATGTTAGGTCTAACAACTGCAATAAAATGGGCAAATGGAAATGGTCAACAGTCTGATTCAGCCAAAACAAAGTACTATAGCCCAGACTTTATCAATTATCAGTGTGATGAAATATATCTAATAAATCAACTATTAACATTACAAAATTCTCAGTATCTGATTACATTCAAATTTGAAACTGGAAATACATCTTATGTATTTGGTAGGGGGAAAAATGGGATCTTTTTGGCTTACCAGATACTTTTTTTTTTCTACTGAGATGAAGAAATGCTAATTACAAAAACCACAGCCATCTTTGAGAGAAATTAATAATAAAAAAAAAATAGCAGCTAAATTTCCCTCAAATTACAGCCTGCTGTCTTAAAAATGAAAGCTGTTTGATCAACTTGCTAGAATAGTAGAGGAACATCTCTCAAATCACTACTGGATGAGAAATGATATGGAGTTAGACAATAACAAAAAGCATCTATCTTCCTCCTCCTCCTACTACTACTACTATGTAGTGGCTGTGATGATGATTAAGAGGTGGTAGTGGTGGTGGTATGTTACACACACACACACACAATACTCCCAACACCTCTAAACTATTAATACAGCCATCAACATATCTAGCTACCATGTAGAGATCTTGTTGGCTCATACATACACATGGCAGTAGGGAGAGGGATTTGAGGGAGGTTTGGCTACTGTTTCTCTGATGCCTAGCTATCATTGGCTCATACATACATAAGACAGTAAGGTGAAATTTAGGGAAGTCTCCTCTTGATTGCTTATGCTGGTTTAAAATTGTATAGTTTTAATATGGTGCTCTGGGAACATAGAGGAATTCCAATTTCTTTCATGTTCAGATTGGACGTGTTGGATTTGTAAAGTGCAAAATTTCAGTCTTGAAAGGTTTGTAACTGTCTTATTGATTTTTCAAAATAAATAAAAATAGAAAAAGGGGATATGATTTTTCTAATTAGTATGAAAGACTATATTTGTATTGAAATTTTCTAAAAAATCAGATTGAGTTTGTTAAACCAAAATGGTCCAAAATATGATCTCAACATGGCACACTAATTATCTCAGAAATTCTGCTGTTGAACATATAAATATTTGAGATTGTATAAGGGAGTTTATTGATGCTCAGTTTTTGTATGGCAGCTGGATAAGAGGGATACAAGTGCAATCCATCCTCAAGCTATTGAAAAATTCTCCATTCAAACGGAGAAATATATTGAGTTGCTTAAGATAGATCAAGAAACAAGATTAACCCCTACTCAATGTTGATAGATGCATCTAGGAAGTGCTGAGCAGTTTAAACAGAAGAGTAAGCTGTATGAAACTTGGTTCACTTCTCAGACAGAACAGTTAAAATCTTTCAAAATAACATTAAAAAATATCAAAACAATACCATAATATTGCTCAGTTAGACTATTTTGATAAGTGGGTCAACTACACACATTGGTCACATCAGACAGTGGAGTAGGTGTGGTGCTACTTCAAATTTTCAAAGCAATAATAAAAACATTTGCATAAAACTATATCACAATTTTACAATTATATGAGGCAGTTGGTGCGACATGATCACTTAAAGATTTTGCTAAAGAATTACTATTGGAAACTGTATTTCTTTTCATTGCCATTTAACAAACTTAGAATTATTTCAATAACGAAAAAGAGGTCAGATTAAAATGTAGGAGTGTATTCTGTTAAAAGGGATAATTATTTATAAGAAAATAACAAACCATTAACTATGATTTGGATACCAGCCCATACAGATATTAATGGAAACAATAAAGCAGATGAAATAGCAAACAAAGAGAATACAAAAAAGTAATCAATATAGATTACATGCAAAATCTATCACAAGTTAAATCAGTAAAAACATAGTCAAGGATGAAAAAATATATTGGGAAGAATCAATAAACTATCAAACTTAAGTCTTTCATTATGTCAGATTTAGCAACTGTAAATTATCAGATATTAAATAATACTAAATAACAAACATTCTGTTGGGTACTAATGAACTATATTCCTAACACTATTTTATCACAAACAGATTGTATGGCATAATTTTTATGTTCTTGTGGAGGCTATACAGAAACTTGACGACACTGTTTGTTCCAATATAAATAATTATCAATCTGAGAGACTGATAGTCTTTTGAAATTGGTCTTCAGAAAGTTACCAAGGATGGAAGTATAATTTGTTGTCAAGGATATATCTACTATAAATATGCTTTTTGAATTCAGGGATGCTACAAAAAGCTCTAAAAATAGAAGCATTTAGCTGTACTTGTCTTTTCCCCTTTCTTTTCTATTATTCATTATATATATATGTATGTATATAGGTGCAGGTATGGCTGTGTGGTTGAGAAGTTTGCTTTGCAACAATGTGGTTTTAGGTCAGTTCTTCTGCCAGCACCTTAGCCAATCATCTTCAATTCTTACTCTGGACTTATGAATGCCTTGTGAGTGAAATTGGTAGACAGAAACACTATGGAGATTTGTCATATATATATATATATATATATATATATACATATACATATACATACATAGCTTTGTGTGTGTTTATCCTCCTACCACATTACAACAGGTGTTGGTTTGTTTATGTCCCTGTAATTTAGAGGTTTGGCAGAAGAGAACAATAGAATAAGTACCAGACTTTAAAAAAATTACTGCAGAAGTTGATATGTTTGACTAAACCCTTCAAAGCTGTGCCCCAGCATGGCCGCATTCCGATGACTGAAACAAGCAAAAAATAAAAGATAAAGATATGCATGCATGTATACATACATAAATTACTAGATACATTTTTTTTTTAACCTGTTGTGGCTTTCTGGCTTCACATGGATTAAGGATTACATTTTTTCCATTTTTTACTTGTTTCAGTCATTAGACTGCAGCCATGCTGGGGCACTGCCTTGAAGAATTTTCTAGTACTTATAGTTTAAGCCTGGTACCTACTCTATCAGTCTCCTTTGCTGAACTGTCAAGTTACAGGGACGTAAACACATCAACACCAGTTGTCAAGTGGCAGTGGAAAAACAAACACAGACACACATACACATATATGATAGTCTTCTTTCAGTTTCCATTTACTAAATGTACTCAGAAAGACTTGTATGCTGGAGCATTGTTCTGATGAAACAAACCCCCTTTCGTCAGTTTTCCTGGGTGTTTAGTCTTGATAGCTTTTTGTAACTGCCTCAGCAGCAAGTTGGCATACTACTCTCCATTAATGGTGTGGCCCTTCTGAAGATAGTCACTGAACACGTTGCCTTTTGCATCTCAAAAAGTTGAGGTCATGACCTTCCTTGCAGATGAAATGACCTTAGCCTTCTTTGGAGCAAGTGTGGAGGGCTGTTTCCACTGCATGGATTGTTTCTTTGTCTGTAGCTCAAGATGATGAAGCCAACATCCACTCTGGGTTAGGAAATATTTAAGGAAACCAGCTGGATCTGCCTCAAACAATATCAAATTTTCCTGTGATATAATCAGCCTGGTGTACTTTTAATCAGGTGTCGGAAGACATGGCACCCACCGAACAGAAAACTTTGTCATGTCAAGTTCATTGTGCAGAATATTCTCAACTTTCTCAAGGAATATGCTAATAGCATTGGCTATTTGATTTATAGTCAATCATCTCATCCACCTCCATGTGGTGAACATGATCAATGTTTTCTTCAGTCATGGTAGTTGCAGGATGTCCAGACCTTGGGTTGTCTTCAAGACTCTCTGTTCCCACTTTTGCACTGTTGATAGAGCTGGAGTGTCATCCCCTGATGTAGCAACCATGTCAGCATGAATGTCCTTAGAGGCTAAACTCTTTTACTGCAGGTACTTGATAACATTGCAATACCAAATTTTGTTGATTTTTAAGAGAAGTCAGTATTAGTTACTTTTGAAGTTTTCTTTGAACATTCAGATGTCAGTTTACCTGAAAAGATGCAGTTCTTAATAAGGGGAGTTGAAATTAATGCATACAAGATTTCACAGCTATAGCATCACTCCTTCATAGCCAACCTATGAAATTTACAGTCTGTCCTTGTACTACTGTTTTTATATGAATTTTGTCAAGTAGAATTAATCTCATGTTTTGGTTATCTATTATTAATCATATAATTGAAAATAGGACCTTTCATGTGTAATTGTTTAATTAACAATTATAATTAAACAAAATGGTTACTGATTGATCATTTGAATCTTATTTCTCAATAGAATTCAGTTCAGCTTTGACAGAAATATACTGATATTAATACACTAATATTACTGTTAAATTATTACTTTTGTAACAACTAATTTCAAATGATTTCATTGACCTTTGAAGGTAATTGTAAAGACAATAGAAATATTGTTAATATATGGAATTTATAGCTAGGTTGAGTTGATCCAAAATTATTATTGAACTACATATGTACTACATAGGTTTTGTTGTTTTCAGTTTGCTGGTAATTGTGAAGCCAGGTAATGCCATTAATCAGCTTCTTATAAATTTTCACTGGTGATTGATTGATGTTTTAAAACCAGCCAAAGATTAGTTATTATCTACTTGATTGTAAATGATCGATGAAGCTTTCCTTTTAATTGCTCCTATATTTGGATGTCTATATATAGTTTGTATATCAAATTAAGTTGGAAATTCAGGCAAATCAGCTTGACAGGAGGAGTACTGAGAGCTTTAATCTTGTGTCATGTTTTAAGACCAACATTTTTCATGTGTGAATGAGTTCAGATATCTCATTCTAGTTCTCTGTACATTATCCTTTCTCAGATTCAAGTGACTCTAAACTGAACTAAGATTGTCAAAAAAATATTCCATCTGTTAATTCAATTGCTTATTTGAATACAAAACAAACTGAATTTGCAAGTATGGTATATTCTAATTGTCTCTGATATTGTTCACTTTTACAACCATAAAATCTTAACATTTCAGTGGATGTTGATAATCTCTATAATTCTGATAATCTCTAACATTGTTTACTTTTAATAATGATAAAATCTTCAAATTTTAGTGAATGCATCTGCCTTATCCATTTTAGCTCATCTACTAACATGAATGAAAAACAGTTATGAGCAAGTTTAATATTCCTTTGCTGGTTGATTCAGGCTACCTGCCATACAGTTATCACATTGAAAGTCTCAAAGGCTGTTGTAGTAGCATAAGATGTTGAGAGAACATAGATCGTTGGTGAAAAAGTGGTTAGTAGAATGTTGGTAACTGGAAATTTACTTGTCTAGTAGATGGATTTTTTTTTTTTTTTTTAATGTGGTCAAAAATAACATCTGAATGTTCATGCTAGATGTTCACTATTTAATATAATAGATTGGGGACAGATGAAAGAAAGAGGCAGGTTGACAGGTAAGTAGTGGGTAGGTAAGTTAAAAGAGTGTGTGGGGAAACAGAGAAAAATATGGTGAAAGAGAAAAAACATGGTCATAGACATATAGGGGTGAGTCAACAGGAAAGTGTTTCAGAGGAGAGGAAACAGTAACAGGTAGCACAGAAGAGTGATCAAGGGAAAAATGTGTGGGAGGCAACTTGTACCTGCCTAAAACACATCATTATTTATCTGTTTCGCTCTGTTCAAAGACAAGTTCTAAAGCTTATATGTAAGAGGTTCTGGCATTAAAATGCACAAAATATGGTTTAAGTTAAGTATGATCTGTTGGATATGTATTGTTAAAGTGAAATGGCAAGGAGTAAAAAAGTAGTGAGGCATAAAAGGTAACAAGTGATATAAGTAGGAGAGCTGGCTTTATTGGTATTGATGGATAATGTGAACAGATGAAATCTGCTCAGCAAAATAAAAAATAAATATAAAGTAAAGATATTGTGTGCTAAGATATATATGGCAGAAGAAAAGATACATGAGGTAAAGAAAAAGCCAGACAAACAGGAGGTAGTGAGGCCAGATCTGAAGAGGTTGGATCTTTAGGATGAGATAATATAGGATCAACAAGAGTGGAGATAAGACATATTACCATATTGAACCCATTCCAGCATGGAAAGTAACAATATACCAGTGATAATAATGATATTTATTAGTTCATTTCCATTTATCTAATAATGTATATACCATGTATGTTTGTGTTTTCATAATCATAGATTTCAAGAGATGATTAAAAGCTGGACTGACTACATCTTTCTAATAAGTCAGTATTTAGATTTTGCTTAGGCTGATTTGAATTTTTTATCACACCAGATTCAACAAAACAAGTTCATGTTAATCACTTGGTTGATTTACTAAACAATTAGACATGTATGTTTGAAAGAAGTTATTAGGTTTCTATGTGCAAAAACATTATTGTCTGCTGAAATTTTTCCTTTGCATTAAGAAGAGAATATTTTTATTTAAGTGGTGGTATCTGTAGGGTTATTAGATTGCATATGGGTACTTCATTTATTAGATATCTCTCTATTCATTTATTAGATTCCTTTTAGATGTTTCATGGGGTGTATGTATAATTAGTAATCACATGGAAGCAGAAATACTGTTTAAGAAGATCTTCAACCATAATTTGATATCTTTTTGGATTTAAACACACTGAGAGCATGAAATTATCACTTTTTTACTTCATATATGGTTATATTATAAAAAAGTTGTTTTGAGATATTAATTCAAACAAAAACTTAATGGAAGAGATGCCAAGCCTTCATGAAGAGGTTTATTTATTTATTTTAGAATGGTAGACTTATGATGCCTACAATACACAGTAAGTGGGAATGTGAGAAATGCTGTGTGAACACATTAAATTATTTTCAAAAATCTTTTCAATAATAAATCATTTTTATAAAAATTCAATTTTTTCTTTTTTTTTTTCAGGCTTGTTGTATCATGGGCAGGACATGTTAATTTATTATCCTCAACAACCACGAAATGCCAGAATCTATGTTGATATGCCGAGCTTGCTTAAACTGCCATTTGAAAGCAGCTATCTTCAGACCAAAGATGGTACCAGTATACATGTAGTACTTATCAAACAACCCAGCTATTCTTCTGTGACTGCCCCTACTGTGATATTTTTCCATGGAAATGCTGGAAACATTGGTCACCGGTATATAAATATTTTTATTAATTCATTACAATATTACACACGTATCTAAGCTAGTTAGATTTTTGAATTGTTGTTTGTTTCATTTTTATTATCTCAGTTAAGACTTTCAAAAAGGCAGTAGACTTACTTGGATTCTTTTCAAGTATTTAGTGAATGTAAAAAGTGGTTAGAAATCACTTTTTCAATAAAATTATTACTATTTAAAATAATTTTCAAAATATTAGCAAATATTAATATTATGCAAATCATATAGATAGTCATTATATGTATTTTTTGTGCATTACACAAGAAATTTAAAAGAAAATACTTGGGTCAAAACTGGTGGGCAGTAAAAAAAAAAAAGAATAAATGCAACTACAAACCTTTGAATATGAAGAAACTATAAGCAGTATTCCCCCACCACCTCTAATAATTAATGTAACATTTCATTGCTGAAGGCAGTGAAGTGTATTCACTGGATGTCTTTATAGTAAATACATAGCAATTATTCAGCCTATTAGTACACAGGTGGTGTATGGTTATACACTATATTATCTAAAAGAGATTATTTAATGTAAAATATTACAGTTCAGAGTTACATTACCAATGTATGCTAGCAGTATAAAAAAATAAATCTTCAGTATACAATCATTTGATTAGTATGGATGTGAAGAAACACTATTTATGGTACACAGTTTAAATTTAGTAAGAGAATGTAGTAAAAATTTAAATTTTTAATTTAATATCATTAAATATTTAAGAAGATAAATTATATTTCTAATTTTCAGCTATAAAAGTGGGTATTATATTATAATTGACATTGAATTTAGCTTGAGCAAAATGCAATAAATTAGGTGTTACAGATAAGTAAATTTTCCATTTTTTAATTTTTAGCTAGCATAATTGAAAATAATTGTTTAGAATAATGATTCTTTGCAAATAATCAAAAGACACGAGAGATGAATAGGGGTAATCTGGATTTTATATTCCTTCATTCTTTTTTTTGTATTCTTTTCCTGTTTTCAATTATTTGACTGTGACCATGATGAGTCACTGTCTTCAAGAGTTTTCTAGCCTATCATATCTTCCCCAGTACTTATTTTCGGTGTAAAAAGGTAAAGACTCCCTTTGGTCATAAATGACCATGGGATTGCACCTAGAAAGTTCCCCCAAGGCACAAGTTTAGGTAAGGTTGTTTATGGAAGACCAGCAGTTACCCATGCATACCAGCTTCCCTTCTCCATGTCACTGATGTTATCCAAAGGAAAGGCAAAGGCCAATACAGCTTGGCACCAGTGACATTGTGACTCATTACTACAGATGAGTGAAGCTTTAACCACTGAGCCAAGCACTTTCACTGTCTTTTCAGTGTGGTACATATTTTATTGATCTATATTTATTTGAGAAAGGATCTTCAGACATTGGGCCTCACAGAAGAAAAGTTTAACATAGGAAGCATCAAATGTGGTGTACAAGAGAGATGACTGCGCTGGTATGGTCATGTGTTAAGTATGGATGAGGACAGCTGTGTGAGGAAGTGCCACACCCTAACTGTTGAAGGAACCTGTGGAAGAGGTGGTGATGCATGACTTTCGAACATTGGGCCTCACAGAGGCAATGACAAGAGACAGAGACCTTTGGAGATATGTTGTGATTGAGAAGACCCAGCAACTAAAGTGAGATCGCATCCATGGCCGATGCCAGTGTTGCATGTCCAGTGATATGATTTGCTTGAGAAGACCTGTTGAGTCAAGAAAACCCAAAATCATAGCTTTAGACAGTGCCCCCTGACTGGCTCTCGTTCCGGTGGCATGTAAAATGCGTCATCTTAATGTGGTCGATGCCAGTGTCCCCTGACTGGCTCCCGTGCCTGTGGCACAAAAAGCTCCATCTGAACGTGATCAATTCCAGGCTCACCTGACTGACTCCTGTGCTGGTGGTACATAAAAAGCACCCACTACACTCTTGGAGTGGCTGGCATTAGGAAATGCATCCAGCTGTAGAAACTTTGCCAGATTAGATTGGAGCCTGGTGCAGCTCCTTGCTCTCCAGACCTCAGTCAAACCGTCCAACCCATGCCAGCATGGAAAACAGACGTTAAACGATAATGATGATGATGATATATATATATATGTGTGTGTGTGTGTGTATTTATCTAGTATTTATTAAAATATATAATATATAATGTAATTTTTCTTTCAGTTTGATGAATGCATATGGGTTATATACTAGTCTTGGTTGTAATGTTCTCATGGTTGAATATAGGGGTTATGGAAAGAGTCAAGGATCACCATCAGAAATGGGTAAGTTTTCTTAAATGTATGTGTATGCATGGGCATTTTGGTGTGTATGTTCCTGAGAAAGATTAACTGGAAACTACTTGGTATATGGAGTAATTTAGTGTTTCCTTCAATATCAAAAATTTTTCCTGTTGCTTTTGAATGTCTTTGCCAATTGACCAATACATACTTACATACATGTATATGTATATAAGTACATCACATACAAACATACACTTGCTCTGATCTTATCTCTCTACCTATCAATATAACTCTATAGTAGCCTCTAGTCTTTCACTGCTCTCACCCACTGCCCCTCCATCTTTTGTCTTGTTTTTGTTTTTTTGTTTTTCTCTGTCTGCTGCTCACAGCTTCTCCTCCTCAACATCCTCAACATGCACCCCTCTACTCATCTCCTACCTTCTGGTCTAACCCGATGAATCTTACTTCTATCTTTCTTTCAATGACTCTCTCAAGATTTCTCTCTTCCTTTTTTTTTTCCTCACATCTCCCATCTATATGCATCATTATAAGATAACCCTAGACTCCTGCCACGGAACCCACCTTGTCACTTTTCCATTCTGTACCTCCCTTTCTCAAATGCCCTTGATACCAATCCTCTTCTTTACTTCTGTTCATTTTCATACTCCCTCCCTCTATAGTGTCTGCTCTGTTACTCTCTTTACTACCACCTTTTCACATATATAAATCTGTTCATCTCTTCTTACTTTATCCTCCTTTATTATCTTGCTACAAAGTTTGATGAGAAATTTTCAGTAATGTGATTCTGTGACCTGAACCTAATGATGGTTGTAATGTTGTAAATGTAGTGCCATGTATTGCATCATACTTTCAATTGGGGAAATAGGTTTTCACCTCATCAATTGCACTTGGGAGCAAATTTGAAGTGCACAACTATGTAGGCCACACCAACCTGTTGCCACCTGCTTCAACACAAACTGGCCATTAGATTACCCATTTATCAGTGTGAAGCATCTCTGCACATCATGGATCCACACACTCAAGGAAATGGAAGGAAAAATGTTCCATATTCGAACTTGGTACCATGTCACTAACAGGTTTAAAACATTATTTTGCTTTCTATTTCTACACTTCTTAGTTCAGTAATCCCATTTTTATCTTTCAGTTCCCATCTTACTTCAATTATCCCATCCACCTCACAATCATACACTTCCTTTTTCCACCTCTCTGTTTCTCCTTCTCTTATCCAGCTTCCCTCTCCTACTATGCAAGCTCACATCTTGTGTTCACTATCAGTTGCTGCCAGTCTCTCAAATACTGAGGATGTAAAACACTGTTATCTTTATTTCTCTCCAGTTAGCTTAGGCTGAAGAAGAGGCCTATAAAACATTGCATGCTCAGTTCTGCAAGTCATTTTCTAATGTACTTTTTCTGACACTTTCACCAAATAATACAACACATTACAATAATGCCAACATGTCACAAATCACTTGTGTGTGTGTATAGATGTATGTATTACTGTCTGCTTGACTTGACATCACATGATAGTTGTAAATGAGTGTCACTGCCATGTAAGCGGTGGTCCTCATTTTCAGTCTTCAGTGAAAACATGCCTGGTGATAGGATAATATAATCTTACTTGGAAAAGGCAAGGATTGACATTGAGGTAGGTAGCCTGTTATTCAAAATCTACTTTAAAAAATTCTGTCTAACCCATGCAAGCATGGAAAATCGAATGTTAAATGATGATGATAATGTATATATGTATAGTCATATGCATGCATATGTTGAAAGTTCATTTAAAATTTTTTTTTTTTTTTTTTTGAAGGTTTATATCAAGATGCTGAAGTTGCTATGGACTTTCTTTTAAGACATTCACAGATATCACGAGATAAAATTGTAGTTTTTGGACGTTCACTTGGAGGTGCCGTAGCTATATATCTTGCTTCTCATCCTTACTACAGCCAACATATACACTCAGTATTTATAGAGAATACTTTTACATCACTGCCAGAAATTGGAGCTGTTGTTATTGGCATACCTATAATTGGGCTTTTACCATATTGGTGCTTTAAAAATCAAGTAAGTTTTTTTTTTTTATATATGCTGTTGCCATTAATCCTCCTTAATGCAAATCACTTTTTTGTTCATAACAAACACACTTCATTAATAAAAGAAATTTTACAATATTGAATATAAAATGTGGAAAGTTGAAAATCCCTGTTCTAAAATACCTGATTCTATGCATGTTATGTTGAAAGTTCATTTAAAATTACTTTTAATTTTTTTTGTTTTTTGAAAGATTCACCATCTTTAGTGTTATGAAATTAAAATTTTTTGGTTCATGAAATAAGTTTTTGTTATATTAAAAATAATCTGTTTTGTGTTAGTTGATATTAACAGTTTGCGATATTTTACTTTACTAGTTTGAAAGATCACCAACACTATGATCAAAGCATCACTTTTTTTACTTTCATTTTTGATATGGATTGAAAGAATCTTCAATATACAATGTCTTTTCACCTTGACCCTACTGTTTTTATTCAAGTTTTCCTTGATCTACCTCTATTATAAGTATTTTCCATCTCTAGCTTATTACACCTTTTCCCTCCAACATGTAACATCCTTTCATATTACATCAGCAAAACAGTGTAATTAATTTTTCTTGCACACATTTTCCAGTACTTTTGATGACCAGCTACTTGTTTCAACTCACTCAGACTCAAGTGCAATGTTCAACAACTGTCATGACTTGCTTGTGCTTATGTGAAATGTTGAACAATCAACATATCATATTCAACTCATTCCCTTGCATTCACTGATGTACACTATTATACTACTTATACATCTCAAGTAGTCTGCTTTCTGCAGAAAGACAGTGAAAACAAGGAATACTTTTGTTTCCAACAAAGTTTTGTAACCTTCCAACACTACCCTCTAAAGGGTATGCACTATATTTTAGCAATATAGTGCATATGAAATGTGTATGTTAGTAGAATGGACATTACAGTTATAGTGTAGTGTAGTAGCTAGTATAGTCATTTTAGCTATTTTATAGGGAGATCTAGCCCTTTTCACCTACATTTAAATACTACATTATGTTTACATTTATGAAAATTAGATTTTTTTAATTAAAATTTATTTTAAAATTGGCATTTTTTACTACTCAGATGTAATCATTCTTGCACTCGGCAGTCACAAGCAGTAAAATACATTAAATATCACTGAAATATTCTTCCCTCCAAAATTAACTTTGAACTGCCTTGAACATTTAGAAAAACAAAGTTGTTGCAAACCAGTGTAATTTTTTAAATAGAGAGCTTTTCAATTCAATATATATGTATATATGATTGAAAAATATGTGCAAGTTATTATTGATTTTAGTTTTTGATTGTAAACAGTTCTAATTAAAGAATTCACATTTCACACTCCATAACAATGTAAATATTTCTTTCATCTATACAGATCATGACTAATTTCCTTGGATTCTAATATTTACCTTTCTTTTTGTGAACAAATTGTGGAGTACCAGTTCAAAATTATTCTGTAGCAATTTGGACTGTAGCTTCAGTTAATATTTTGACAATATACAGAATATATGACTTCCTCTACCACCACTTTTGTAATTAGATAAGTTTGTAAAAGTTTATATTACTGTCTTTTTGCTTATATTCACAGTTTCCCTCCATAAAACGTGTACCAAAGATCACGGTTCCAGTCATGTATTTATCAGGACTAACTGATAATCTTATTCCGCCACGAATGATGAAGATGTTGTTTGAGGTAAGATTTTTGCTGGAAATGTTTGCAATCCATTGTTTAGTTGGTTTTTGAGATAAACAAACACCATGCTTCTTTGGAAAGCCATTGAATACTTTATTTTTAATTTGGTCTATTTCCTGCTCAATTCCGAAATCTACTGAAAACTTTCGTTTGATCAGTTGTTCTTGGGTTGGATTAATTTCACAGCTTTTTCATCAGTTTAAAAGTATTATTGATGTAATATTAGGATAAATTCTGAGTGGCTGTGTGGTAAGTAGCTTGCTTACCAACCACATGGTTCCGGGTTCAGTTCCACTGCATGGCACCTTGGGCAAGTGTCTTCTACTATAGCCTCGGGCCGACCAAAGCCTTGTGAGTGGATTTGGTAAATGGAAACTGAAAGAAGCCCGTCATATATATATATATATATATGTATATATATATATGTGTGTGTGGGTGCTTGTGTGTCTATGTTTGTCCCCCCAACATCGCTTGACAACCGATGCTGGTGTGTTTACGTCCCCGTAACTTAACGGTTTGGCAAAAGAGATCGATAGAATAAGTACTAGGCTTCCAAAGAATAAGTCCTAGGGTCGATTTGCTCGACTAAAGGCGGTGCTCCAGCATGGCCGCAGTCAAATGACTGAAGCAATTAAAAGAGTAAAAGAGAGAGAGAGTAAAGAGTATTCATTAGCATTACAGACTTGGTAGGATAAAATAATCTTTTACTTGTTTCAGTCATTAGACTACAGCCTTGAAGAGTTTTAGTTGAGTGAATCAACCCCAGTTTTTTTTTTTAAGCCTGGTATTTATTCTATCAGCTTCTTTTGCTGAGATAAACAAACCAACACCAGTTGCCAAGAGGTGTTGGAGGACAAACATAGGCACAAAGACACACACACACACACACACACACACACACACAGTGGGCTTCTTTCAGTTTCCGTCTACCAAATCTACTCACAAGACTGAACCCAGAGCCATGTAATTGGGAAGCAAACTTCTTACCATGCAGCCATTTTTTATATAGGCAAGAAATTCAAGATTTATTAGGAGATGGGAAGTTGCAATGCCTAAATTTTCTAGATGAGTTCTGAGAGAAAAATTTTCTGATTATGAATTTTATTAATTTTTATTAAGATAAAATATTTCAAAGAGTTTAATCTCTCCTTGTCATCATGTGTCATGTACATCTGCTTAGCACTCGGCTTATTAAATTTTCAGCTAACACTACTCTACTAATTCTTTAATTTATTGACTTCATTCTTTTTGTCTTATAATGGGAATTTGTTGGAGGTCAGGTGTTTTCACCCTGACCCCACCCCCATTTTCATTTTTTATTTCAAAAATCTCTTCAGATTTCTGTTTTCAGTATCAGAGATTATGATTTTGCCAAAAAGGCATGTTTTCAGAATTTTCATTTCCTCCTTCCTCACCCCATTTGTTATTTCATTTTTCACCACTTTTGAATTGCTTTTTTAAATACACATAGAAAAATATGGAGATTACAAATCTGGAAAAATTTGTTTTTTTAAATTTCAAATTTTCTTACAAAACATCCTATGTCATCCCTCCCCAACCCTTCCCGTTTTCCAAAGGCAGAAAACTCCAAACATTTTACGTATTGGATATATTCATTTGCTCATGCATAGATTTCTGCATGAAACAACAGACAAAAAAATATCAAGTCCTCATCAGAAAACTTCATATGCTGGAAATAACAGCTAAATCTCTGGAAAATATTTTTTCCTTGCATCATTTTCATTTTATAATTCTGTTGTAGGATTTATGAAAGATAAACGATATAATAGCCCACTATAATCTTCAAACTTTGAGGGGCTTTATTTATTTTGTACAATTTCTGAAAAAAAATTAATTTTAATTTTAGTAAAAGCCTCAAATTTTGAGAGATTCTATTTATTTATTGTGTCATCCCATAAGTAATGCAGTTTTTTTCAGTTGCATGAACTAAAAGTCAGAGGGGGATAGGATGAACTACCAGCATCAACTTGCTTTATAAGCAGGTAGTAATTTTACCTTGTCCTTATTTTTAGTGCAAGTTTTCAAGAGTGCAATTCGATTTTAACAGTTATTTTTTCAAAGCTATAATGGAAGTGACAAAGGAGCATATTTGGCATATTTTGCTTTATGAGTTCAATAAAGGCAACAACACAACGCAAAGTGCGAGGAATCTTAATGCAGTATATAGGGATCAGACAATAAAGCATAAGCCAGTCTCAACTGTGATTCCAGAAACTCTGAGCCAGATCTACAGCCTAGAAGATGAGCCTTGTCCTGGAAGATCTGTAGAGCTCAACGAGGATGTCCTGCAAACCCTGGTGGAATAAAATCCCATCATAACTGTTGAGGAACTAGCAGAGAAGCTTGGATTTGATCATTCAACTAAATCCAATTGGATTTGGTCATTCAAGTCAGCACTAGAAGAAAAATGACCATCTTTGGTTTCAAGATAATGCTCAGCTACATACAGCGAGAATAACATTTCAAAGGGTGGAGCAGTTTGAATGGAAAACAATGCCCCACCCACCATATTCACCAGACATTGCCCCATCTGATTATCATTTATTCTGTAGTCTTCGAATTCTGTAGACAAAGTCAGAACAATAGTGGAAGAGAATATTTCATCACAGACTAACGAATTTTGAAAGAGGGTCCTTGCAAGTCTACCAGATAGATAGAAGGGCATTGTAGAAAATGAAGGAGAGTATATTTTAGATTAAAAATGAACTTTATCTAATTTTGAAAAATAAAAAGAAGTATAAAAAACCGCATTATTTATGGGATGACCCAATATTTTATCTAAGATCAGGATCTTTTAATCCACTTCCAAATGGAGCTTTCTGATGATTTTTTCTTTTCTCTTCCTAAATCTCAACTATTTCAATTTAATGCCAAGCCACAAATTATTTTCATGTTGTGTTTATATAGAACTAGCAAATAATTTGTACTAAAATTTTACGTTGTCACAATTGTATTGAACCATGTTGAGCCACAACAAACCTCTGTGTGTGTGTACATCTGAGAAAAAACACATAATTACCGACAGAAATGTACCTAGAAATTTGGTCTTGTTTTTCATTCATTAGATTAAACCCAACAAAGTACTCCAAGTTTAGTCATTATCCATATTCCATCCCAGCACAATTCTACATAAAATTTACACAGATTCCCCCCCCCACACACACACATGGTTAACATACAGTTTACCATTGTAAAATAGTAAAAGTAAATTGTTCCTTAGAAAATGAAATTTTTTGCAATACTAACCAGAGACATCCCATAATTTCATATAAACACTGTGACATTGTCACCATTGGCTGTCTGTTGTAGATCAACATTGACTGTTCTCTACAGAAATCATCTCTTTCATATTATCTCTACTATTCTCCTCAATGGCTGGAATTGTGTGCTTCAGCAATCAGTGTCATTCATTGTGCTGCAGGGCCTTCTCCTCCCAGGTGCCTAGGGAGATGCCAGGGTTCTTCATATGTCTCTTTAGCACATCCCTATATCATGCCCTCTGGCCACCATGGTTCGTCCTGCCCTGATGCAATTCAGCATAGAAAACTACCTTTGGGAGTTTTGTGCCTTTGGAAAGCAAGAATGGGTGGAGAGAAGGAAATAAAAATTTTGAAATCATGTTGTTTTAGCAAAATTTTAATCTCCAATATTGAAGACATAGAACCCGAAGAAATGAAAAAAAGGGAGGGTGTGTGCAAACACACAACCTCCACCAGAAACTTTATTCCATTGGGGCATATAGTTTCTTTTGGCGCTTACACTTTCCCCAATAGTAGTAATTAAGTGAAATCAGTTCCAGGCAGGAATTAAACCAGATTACAAACTTGTGTCTTTAAGATCTTAGCCCCACACAACAGTGACTGTTGTTGTCTTCCATAAAGATGATGATAAATTGTTTAAAAATCTTTCAGTTACTGATTATTCTTGAGTTAATGAAATATCATTATTTAATATTATACAGTCTACTGTGAATTCACCTTTGAAGAGGATGGCTCTGTTTGACAATGGAACCCACAATGAAACCTGGCTGTGTCCTGGCTATTATGAATGTATTTTAAATTTCATAGCAGAAGTAAGCAATTTCCTTCCTTTTAATAGATTTGATGCATTGTTGTTGTGTAACCACAGGTAAGCTCTGAGTGAAGAGATCTCTGATCAAACATTCCATCCAAGAACATACCGTTTTATTTTCTCTCGTTGTTTGCATATTGAACTCATTTGTTTTCGTATTTCATGTTGTTTACTGTTGGTGACATCCTGTACCCATATATGCACATGTCATCATCATCATCGTTTAACGTCCGCTTTCCATGCTAGCGTCCGCTTTCCATGCTAGCGTCCGCTTTCCATGCTAGCATGGGTTGGACGATTTGACTGAGAACTGGTGAACCAGATGGCTACACCAGGCTCCAATCTGATTTGGCAGAGTTTCTACAGCTGGATGCCCTTCCTAACGCCAACCACTCAGAGAGTGTAGTGGGTGCTTTTACGTGCCACTGGCATGAAGGCCAGTTAGGAGGTACTGGCAACGGCCACGCTCGAAATGGTCAACCAAATTGCGCAACATGCCCAAACCTTCTAGAAGGATCAGAATTCCTTTTCAAAGAGGGACAAAAATTCAAAATCAAATCTGACTTGTGCCTCAGAAAACCTTATTTATGTCATAAGATGCTCGGGCTGCCATGAAAACTACATAGGGTCCACGGGATTATCGCTCAGACGCAGATGCACTCTGCATCAACAGCAGATTGCATTCCCAGAATACAGAATGATACCCTTTAGTGAACATATTGAGAAATGCGCAAAACAAATGCTACCACAATTTATAATCTTTCCATTCTATCACTGTGCCATTGGAACACCAACACAAATTAGATTAAATAAGGAAACCTTCTTCATTGAAAAATATAAGCCAAAACTTAACCATTGCTAACACTTTTAAATAAGGAAATTCACCTTACTGAGAGAAAAAAATATAGAACAAAACCTAACATTCTATTCCTTCTAAACCAAATCATGTTAAATTAATCAAAATCTATCAGCTCCAACATTTCGATTATCTCCCTTATACCGGAAAAAATCCCTGATTACCTTCTCCTATCTAGAACTCGCTTTTATACACTGGAGCAAAGACATGTTACGATACAGGTAAAGAAATTTGTAAAGAAAACACGAAACCGGTTATTTCTCCAAATACAATGTTTATATACTCAAAATTTTATAACATTTTTCTGACATAACGATTTAAAAATATACTTTAACAATGTAACACAAGCCTTCTGTAGTTTTTTCACTCTTGTTTATCTTTTATGTATATATATATGCACATATGTGTTTATACATATATGTGTCTATGTGTGTAGGTATTTAAGGATAAATCCCAGCTGTTTCCTCTTGAAGCACATCTGCTTATTACTATCGAATATGTAGTTTCAGTTTCTAATCATTAATTTTAACCAAGTTGAGTACCTTTTCCCCGTTCATGAAGATGTTTTATGATTGAAGGGTTACTTGAATTGATCTCTTTTGCTAATTGTCATGCCGTTCGTTTGTCTTTCTAACTCAGAAAAAAAAAAGACATCTTTTCAATTAGTATACCATAAAAACCCATGTAATTTATGCATTTTTTTCCCCAGAAAACTAAAATAAACTTTAGGGATGCATAAATTACATGAGTAGATCGCTTCCAGAATTTTTTTAGAAATTTTTTTCTTGAAAATAGGCATACAAAACGTAAACATTTGTACTGGAAGTTGACTCATTTAATGTCAGAATCAGTTTTTACAGAAAAAATAGAGGCTTAAGTATAATGAAGTTGACTTTTATTTATGCTTACCTTTTCTGTGTAAATTTACTAAAACCATTAAATGGTTAACTACTTTTTAATATCTGACATTCATGCTGGTAATCAAGGTCCAGGCAATATTTTACTTATTTGACTTGGTTGAGTAAAGTGTCATCCAAGTGATGTTTATTGATAATTACACTTAATCTACAACACCTGTATGTATTTATTAGCTTTGTTTTTGTTGATAATTCTTATCAGCAACACTTCTTGTGATTGTGATTTGAGAAGACTTACAGTAGTATGCTAAAGATCGGACATAATCTCTTGTGGGCAAGAAATGTAAATTAGTTTATTATAAATAACACTTTGTAATTTAATAGCTCTTAATGTGATACCTATTAAACAGAAATTATTTTTATTTAATGAAAATCTAATAAAATCCAATCATAAGTAAGTATGCTAAATACAACTAAATTGAAAACCTTTTTCCTCTGGCCATATTGGCAATTGTGAAAACTTTTGGGTGCTAATTATACACGAGTAGAAGCTTTTTTTAACAATTTTTATCCTGAAAATCATCTATGCAAATTACATGGGTTTTAATGGTAAATTTTCTAAGGCTGGAAAACTTATAAATTTCTAGAGCCTGTGAAAAAAACACTAAATGAAATTGAAAGTGGTGAAACAAAACACAAATGTTTTAAATTTTACTCTTCCATTTCTAGAAATCTAACTTTTATTTTTTAATTTCCAGGTTTCTAAATGGCGGAGTACAAGTGCCTTGACAAATTATTCAGATGTCCTTACAAAAATTGTCTGACCAAGTTTTATCTAGGATTTCAATTTAATTTATCCTTAATTTGTCTTTAATCTCTGCATTCATTGCAGAATGCTGTCACATTGTTTTGTTTTATCACTCATCTATTTAATCAGTACAGATAAAAGAAAATCATCTCTCGAACAATGAAGATTCTACCTGAAATAATGAACAAATAAAATTTCATTTTACTCTTACATGTGATTTTTTTAAAAAATAAATTAGTCATGTAATTTTCTTATCTTTTTGTGTATATGTGTGTGAATATGTAGCATTGATTATTGACCTTTACGTTTTGGCATACAAATTTTCTTACAGTATCTTTGTATTGCAATAATATTTCATAGTTTTCAGCATGTTGTTACTGTTTTAATTTTAACCCTTTCGCTACCAATCTGGCTGAAACTGGCTCTGGCTCTGAGTACAATTGTCTTGTTTTTGTAAGTTTTGAATTAAAATCTTCCACCATACAAATATACAGTAAGCGGTAAAAACAAAAGTGAAATAGAAACAAAAACAAAAATAGGGTTAATATTAGAGATAAAATGTCGGAGCCCATTTCAATACAAAATGGAGTGAAGCAAGGGGATATTCTGGCACCGACTCTATTCGCCATATATTTTGCGATGGTTTTCTGTATTGCATTCAGAAACTGCAGATATGGTGTTTACATCTATTATCAAACCTCTGGCAGCATATTTAATATCAGACGCTTTGCTGCAAAAACAAAAGTATTTACCTCTATCATAAGAGACCTTTTGTATGCAGATGATTGTGATCTAGTAGTGCACACAGAGATTGATATGCAACACATTTTGAATGCATTCTCTGATGCTTGCACTGCCTTAGGAATGACAGTCAATCTCAAGAAAACTGTTGTCATGTACCAACCTGCCCCTGGTAAGCAGTATATTGAACCAAATATCTATGTGTATGGTAGAAGACTTGGTGTAGTCGATCAGTTTGTCTACCTGGGAAGCACTGTTAATAGATGTGACAATTTGGACAATGAAATTCCATATAGTATTAGGAAAGCAAGTGATGCTTTCGGAAGGCTAGAAAGACGTTTCTGGGGTCGGCAAGACATATGCAGGAAGACAAAGATAAAGGTGTACAAGGCGTGTGTACTCTCTTCTCTTCTTTCGGCCTGCAAGACCTGGGTCACATATCGATACCACCTTAAACAACTGGAACGTTTCCATCAGATGTGTCTCAGACGGATCTATCGCATTAAGTGGGAGGACCGCATCAGTGATCTTGAGATATTGGAAAGCTCTCGGTGTGAAAGCGTAGAAGCTTTTGCATTGAAGCAAAGGCTCAGATGGAGTGGTCATCTGGTCAAGATGAAAGATTCAAGGATGCCAAAACAACTCTTTTCTGGAGAGTTAGCTTAAGGAGAACGACCTCCACATAAACCAAAAAAGAGATATAAAGACTTGCTGAAGGTTTCCTTGAGAGATGCCAACATCTCTCCTAACACATGGGAAGGCATAGCTACTGACTGTGGCAGGTGGAGAAGGATTATGCATGAGGGGACAACTATTTTTGAGATATCACGAATTGCACATGAGAAATTAAGGAGGGATGTCAGGAAGGGCATTGTTGTTGCACTTCCAGATGGCAAGGGTCTTCCTATGACACTGACATGCAGTGTCTGTGCAAGACCGTGCCTCAGTAAAGTTGGGCTTATGAGTCATCTTTGTAGTCATAAAGCAAGACCGATGATTGACTACCAGGCTGCTGGTGATGATGCCACACACCATACTAATCATGTCTGTCGGGCATGTGGAAGGGAGTGTGATTCAGCAGGAGGACTTCAACGACACACAAAGGTACATGGAGCCCAATTACAACAACAGCCAGCTATTGCCAGTAAAGGTTTTGGATGCCAACTCTGTGCAAGACATTGTAGATCTTTCGCTGGGCTAAA
>NC_142931.1:92097596-92102596 GCF_046866305.1 Octopus bimaculoides | reverse complement strand
ATATGTATATATCTATATGTATGTATGTATATGCTACAAGCTAGGCGAATCGTTAGTACTCTCAGCAAAGTGCTTAGAACAAAACTCAGTAAGATGGAAAATAATGTGTATTTTTGTATACTTCCGTTTCATTTATATTCGAAAAATTTTCTCCTACTCGTTTTTAACCCATTACAAATTTTGTAATTATCTGTCAATATTTACACATATCTAACCTTTTTGCTATATCTACTAGGTATGTGTTGGCACTCCGTCGCTTACGACGTCGAGGGTTCCAGTTTATCCGATCAACGGAACAACCTGCTCGTGAAATTAACGTGCAAGTGGCTGAGCACTCCACAGAACGTGTACCCATAACGTAGTTCTCGGGGATATTCAGCGTGACACAGTGTGACAAGGCTGACCCTTTGAATTCCAGGCACAACAGAAACAGGATGTAAGAGTGAGAGAAAGTTGAGGTGAAAGAGTACAGCAGGGTTCGTTACCATCCCCTGCTGGAGCCTCATGGAGCTTTAAGTGTTTTTGCTCAATAAACACTCACAACACCTGGTCTGGGAATCGAAACCGCAATCCTATGACCGCCAGTCCGCTGCCTTAACCACTGGGCCATTGCGCCTCCACATCTAAGTATATTTCTCTGATATTCAAATGAGGTTTGCTAATTTTTCACCCAATATCTCGCTTATTTCTATTTAAAATGTTATTTTGATCATTCCAGCGTGTTTCTAAGGCTGTTTTATGCTAGAAATCAAAGTTTCACAAAAAAAAAATTTCCAGTTAATAGAATTATGGGAGGTAATGCAAAATGTTTGATCAGATCCTCACAATGGCACTACGAACACATCGATATTACATTTCCGATCATATAAACCACATGGAATATTATTTTAGCAAGTTTAAAGTCAAATCCAAGACCAGGGCCGCATTAAGACCTGATGAAGCCCTTAGAATTTAATAGATTTTTGGTACCCACTTATATATATAATTCAAAATATAAACAATAATTAATAAACCATAAAATATATATTTGTTTTGAAACAACACTAAACAAGAAGATGGAAAATAATGTTTATTCTTATATACTTCAAGGAGGCGCTGTAGCATGGCCACAGTTTGATAACTGAAACAAGTGTAGGATAAATGATAAAAGGAAGACTGTGCAAAATATTATTCCAGTAACGTTCACGGCCGTCTGATATTTGCAGACATGATGCAACTTTGCTTTGTAAACTTTCAAAAAACATACACCCTCAGGACATGCTGTGGAGTGTTTTCAGGACTTTGGGATTAATGGGCAGCTTCTGGTTGCCATGAAGTCCCTATACAAATGCCCAGACGGTGCTAAGTCAAAGGCTTTCAACGTGGGTGTTAGACTCAGCAGGAATATATATATCATTACCTCTCTTCTTCATAGCTTTCATAACTGGATTAACATGTGCAGCAGTTGTGGAAATGGTATCACAATGATCGGGTTGGTTAGCTGATATTTGAAGACAAATGGTGCTACTTGGTTCATCAGAAGATAATCTCCAGCATTCATTGAATGGCTTAGCTGATATTTGCAGACGACATGGAATTTCTGTCATGAGTGTTGAATAATGACCGAAAGAGCAGGATCGAGAATACAATCAGCCAAAATGGTTTTCCTCCGAAAGGTGTCTGCAGGAAAGTTATTCCACAGGGTATGTAGCTTGTTGATCAGGGAGTCGCTACACCCTGTGCATCTACCGCTCCATATTAAGAAGTCACCTGTGCGGTAGTACAGACATGTAATTAAAATGTTGCAAGAAAGGGTCTTAAGACGGATTCTTCAAGCCGAGCCAACTGGCAGGAGACCAAGGGGTAGACCAAAAACAAGAAGGACCCCTGTGGAGAAGGTGCTTGAGGACTCTACTCCCTCTGCAGATAGGAGACCAAGGGGTAGGCCAAGAATGAAATGGTTGGTTAACATCCATAGCCTGTGTTGGTCATGCTTGGGAATCCATCTACAAGGTCTAATGACAGTTGCTTCTGATAGGACCCTATGGCGGAGGTACTTGAGGATTCTGCCCCAACAACAAGTTGTGGACCTAGGGTAGACCAAGAAAGAGAGTTGGATAATATTGCGCATTATTGAACCATGGACAGAATCTCGCATCTTAGCTGTTGTTCTGCCTCACCATGCCATTAACCCACTGGTTTACTGGGTCTCCCACTTCTGGGTTCAGTAAAAAATGAGATATTTAAATCTAACACAGCATCAGATCATTATTGAGAATAGATTTAAATAAATATCCTATTTTTAAGCTTGTTCTTGTTGCTGCAGAGACGACCTTCTGAATAAAGGTATTTATAATTAGTTCAATAGCATTGCATGATGATAGAGGTTTCAATCTCCACTTATTAAATTTTTTTTTTTTTAAACCATTGTTAAACAAAAAAAAAAAAAGGATTTAAATGAAAAATCTTGCACTCTGGTCTGACTTGAATCCACTACCAGATTATGCAGGATGTCCTATCACTGCTTATTTATCTGTGTCTTTACTTACATTGGGTGCCCTGTTAATTTCTGTGGAAAATATGATAATTAAATCTACCACAGCATCAAATCAATAATAAAAATAGATTTAAATATTTCATTTTCAAGTTGTTTCTCAGGTGTTGGTTTGATGGCCTAATAGGTAAAGGTGTTAGTAATTTAACTAATAACCTTGTATGAAGGTAGAGGGTTTCAATCTATCTAGAAATATATTTTTGTATAAACGAAAAAAGAAATAAAAAGACTCTTACCTTCTTCCCCCATCCTGACCAGGTTTGAACCCAAGACAGGACAGTTTTGAATGTCCTCCTCACCTGCTTCATCTACACTCACCTTTACCCACCAGTTTACTGGGTCCCCCCTCATGAATTGCTGTCAAAGATGATATACTTAAATCTATAATTGCGTCCAATCAGTAATAAAAATAGATTTAAATATCTCATCTTTCCCAGCACACACACATGCAACTGGCTTCTTTCAGTTTCTGTCTACCAAATCCACTCGCAAGTCTTTGGCCAGTCTGAGCCTACAGAGAAGGACTTGTCCCAAGGTGCCAAGCAGTGGGACTGAACCCAGAAAGGTTGGGAAACAAGATTCTTACCATACAGCTACTCCTACATTTATTATTATTATATAATTTTATATTTTTGCAGATGTAGAAACAAAAAGTAAGTGAAAAACCATTTGGCTCTGCACAGGATGGTATTGAACCCTGGCCAGAAACTTCAGTATGTCCTCTGCTGCTGCTTATCTACACCTTTACCTACAAGGACCTAGACTCCCAATGAAATGCTCTCAAAAATTAAGATATTTAACTTCTTGCCATTCAAACTATCCTATCATAAGTAATTTTGTTATTCTTTTACTCATTTGACTGTGGCCATACTGCAGCACCACCTTAAACAGTTTTAGTGGAAGAAATTGACCTCAGGGCTTATCTTTTAAGTCTACATACACACACACACACATACATATCTTCTATCTCTTACTTGTCTAAGTCATTAGACTGCGGCTATCCTGGGGCACGACTTTCAAGAATTTTTAGTCAATTGAATCAAGCCAAGTACTTTCTCTTTTTGAGCCTGGTACTCGTTCTATCAGTCTCTTTTGCTGAACTGCTATGCTATGAAGACATAACCACACCAGCATTAGTTGTCAAATGATGGTGGTGGGACAAACAGAGTCACAAAGACACACACACACACGCACACACACACACAAATACATACATATACACAGACATGCGGGAAGTAAATAGACACCTTTTAATTTTCAAAATCTTTCATTTAATACGCAAAGCGAACAATTGAAATGTAATTGATAGGTAGGACTACATACTTTAATATTTAGTTGACATTTCCTTTGCAGTGTTTAATTCAGAAACTCTTTTTGGCATTGAACTGATGAACTTTGTGATTGTTTCTTATGGAATTTCTACCCATTTTTCATGCAACAATTGAAACAATTCATTTTTAGATTTAGGTATCTGTCAAGTTTTTCTTATAGCTCTATTTAGTATGTTCCAAAGATTTTCAATTGGGTTCATGTCAGGAGATTTGCTCGGCCAAGGAAGCTTTTGCATCCCATTTTCAGTCAGCCATTGTTGATTTTTTTTTTTGCTGTGTGGCATGGAGCCCCAACTTCCATGAATAAAAACTCATTTTTCATTATGTTATTGTGTGAGCACATCGGAAGTAGTCCTTGCTTAAGTATTTCGATGTATTTTTCAGAGTTTATGGTTCCAACACATTCGATCAGTTCATAACGACCATTGCTGGAGACAGCTCCCCATACCATTATAGAGATACTGCCATATATCACAGTTGGTTGGACTCGTTTCAAATCAAATTGTTGATTGGGAAGCCTCCAGACCCAAACACGTCCACTGTCTGAAAATAATGAAAATCTGGATTCATCTGAGAAAATCACTCTATGCCAAAATGAACTGGATTGATTTTCTGACATCTCTTTAGCCCATTTCTTTCTTTTCATGATATTAATTGGTTGAAGGAGAGGTTTTCTTCTAGCTGCTTGTCCATAATACCCAAGCTTATGCAGATATGTAAAACACGATCTTGGACTAACTTCTAGGTGTTTTGCAATGTCAGAAGCCTTCAAACAGGGTTTTTTTTTCCACAATTCTCTTCAAACAGTGAAGCTTCCTTTCCGAGGACCCAGGTCAGGATGAGAATCTGTTGATTCTTTTCCTTGACTTTTGAATTGCACTATAATTCTATTAACTGTAGCAAGAGGAATTTGAAGATTTTCGGCAATTTTTCACTGGCTAAGACCAGCCTCAGATTGCACAACAATATGAGCTCTTTGAAAGTCTGACAGTTCTGCTGAATTTTTTGTGCATGGCATGCTTACTCTTAGCATATGTTTAATATAATGGCACCTGGAATGAAAAGGAATAATTACATTGTGAATTCTACACTGCTGAAAACATATTAAGACGCTTAGATCAGAAATTTTGAAAATT
>NC_142931.1:92031877-92091877 GCF_046866305.1 Octopus bimaculoides | reverse complement strand
ACACCACTTAGGATTTGAGTTTCCTCAGAAAGGGCGCCATTAGCTGCAACTACCTGACTTCTGTTTTTAAGGAAGTCATGCAGCTACTTTCCCAGTTTACCAACAATGCTAAGGTCTCATAGCTTATGACTTATTATGCCATGATCTACCTTACCAAATGCCTTTGTGTAGTCAAGGTATATCATGCTGACATCTGAATGATCCAGCTGTTGTCTCATAGTGCTGTAGGAGCTGTGTGAGGCAGCTTCTTCCTGGATGGAAGCCATGCTGAGTATTGTTCAGTAGGTCATTATCATCATTATCAACTTCTTTCTGATGATTTGCTCCATGACTTTACTGATATGTGAAGTCAGAGAGATTAGCCTGTATTTTTTGGCCTCTGTTCTGCTTCCACCTATGTGGATAGGGCATATAATACCTTCTTTCAGCTTTTTAGGAAGTATACCACTTGCAAGGAAACTTTGGAAAAGTATCTGAAGTGGTTTTGCTAAAGCCTGCTTACATGACTTTAGGAGAATAGCTGGGAAGCCATCAGGAACAGTGGCAGAGCATGAGCTCATTTCATCTATGGCTGCTCTTACATCTGTTTTCTCGGTGTTGATGTAATCAATGGCTGGCACTTCCTTTTTTAGAGCTGAATTCAACTGGATTACTTATCGGCATGTGTCTAAGTGGGGAAGTGAAGACACTTTTAAATTGTTTACTGAGTATCTCACTCATCCTTCCTGGGTCTTCCATCAGTGAGTCATTCCCTTGGAACAAGGGTCCTATTTTATATTGTATTGTGGCTGTTTCCTTTGCAAATTTATAGAAAGCTTTGGGATTTGTTTTTATGCTTTCCACAGCCCTTTTCTCTCTCTCTCTCTCTCTCTCTCTCTCTCTTTCCCTTTCATGAGAGAGTTTGATCTTGCTTTCAGTTTCTAGGAGCATCCGTGTTAAGATAGACTTCTCTCTATCCTTCAGTTGCCTATTCAGCCGCTTTGAGATCTTTGACCTGCATCTCATAAGGATTTTTCTGTCCCTGGGAATCTAGTTTGGCAGTGCACTGGCCTTTCTTTCTGAGATGTATTTAGTGCATATAGCTTGCACTGTTGACATAAACTGGCTAAGTTTCAGATATTGTATATATAGATATATTCATATATACATTATATTTACATTATATATATATATATATATATATATATATATATATATATATATATATATATATATTTATATATATACAAACATATATATATACTCATATATATATAACATATATATGTGTATATATATATATATATATATGTATGTACGTATGTATGTATATATATATCTATATATGTATGTGTGTGTGTGTATATATATATATACATATATGTATGTATGTGTATATATTTTTATGTATGTAAGTATATATGTATATATCTATTTATATATTTATGTTTGTATATATATATTTTTATGTATGTATATATACATATATCTATTTATATATTTATATGTTTGTATATATATCTATCTATATATGTATGTATATATATATATATATATATATATATATATATATATATATATATATATATATATATAAATATATGTATGTATATCTGCCTGTATGGAATATGTGAAATGTACCCATGTATACAAATATCATAAGGATAAATATACGTACATGTAGATGAATGTAATGGTTAGTGGAAAATGCATATGTTTGCGAATATGCTTGTGTGTGTATGTGTGTGTGTGTATATATGCATGTGAGGGTGAGTGTATATACACATATATGTGTGAATGTGTGTGTGTGTATATATGTACACACATACACATACACACATATATACATACATATATATTATATCTACATACACATATTTATATATATATATGTGTGTGTGTGTGTACATATAGACATATATTCATACATATACATGTATATATGATCCCGTGCTCCTTGTTTGTATCCAAACAAAATCTACACAGAAACAATCATATTTATACCTCTTCTCCACCACCACTACCATCACCAAATTGAATCTTGTTGCTTCTGTCTTTATATGCAGTAGTGATGCAAGCATTTGTTCACGCAGCATACTTAAACATTGTTTTGAACTCTTCCATTTCATAGAACTGTATAAAACCTTACCTACTCCCCGACTATGGAGCTATGGTAATCAATTCGTCATCATCATCATCATCTACGTCATCATTATTGTTGTTGTTTTTGTTATTATTATTATTATTATTAAATCTGCTGCAGGAATCATTACTGCTATGTAGTATGTTTTTTTGTTTCAAGTTTTCAGCTCTGTTTTATCCTTGGGTGGAACAAGACAAATAAAAACAACAACAAAAACAAAGTAAACTTGTTGGGTTTTTTGTGTTTTGTGTTTTTGGCAGGGTGGGATTTGTCTTTGATCTGAAGGAAGTGGTTATAACCAGAGCCTTCATAGACCTTTTGGTAACATAAGTATATCAATATCAATGAGGTCAGCATTTCTTTTAAACATCTGCAACTTAGCAGCTTCTGTAAAGGCGTCTACTGAAAGGGAATTCCAGAGGGTGATGTTCTGTGGAGGAAGAACTAAATATAACGCTTTGTGCCTAGCCTGAGGTAGTGAGAAAAGTATTTGGGAGAGGATGAGTGTGTTAAGCATAATAATAGCTGTAGAAAAAGCAGAGAGTACAACACATAGAGTGGAGCATTTTGATGAGTAACTGTTTGCCAGTCAGTTGAATGTCTGGTTGGGGGGGGGGGGGGCAATAGCACTTTCCAAGATGTGATGCTGGACAGTGGCTCTTTCTTGTGGCTCTCACTTGAGATTTTTCAAGAGTTAATTGTTGAAGACAACTATTTTCTGGCTCTTAAAAGGAAGGTCAGTGTACTGTATAAAATCTCATAAATATATAATATTTGGGTTTTCCTTACGCTCTCTAAAGAAATTGCAGATAAAACAGAGGTTAACATTTTGACAGTTCACAAGGAAGTGCTATTTACAGGGGTTTTTTTCTCTTCTTAGAAATGAAAATTTTTTAACCAGGTAAAATAATTATATTTTAAACAAATTTAAAAACATTTCTTGTTGGTGTTAAAATATAAATATAAATATAAATATAAATATAAATACAAATATTCAAAAAGGGAGCATATTCTGATAAAATATCGCTTGAGCCATAAATGGATTGAGAGCTACTGATATTAAAAGTCAGAATTTTATTTTATTATTCTACACACTGAGGAAATGCTTAATATTTTTTTTTTAAATCGTTTCTTTGTTGTTGTTTAATTTCAGGTTAGTCCCGATTGGTGAGGCAGTATAGTTAAAAGTGACCATACTGTTTTAGCATGAATCACATTGTCCGATGTATATTTCTTTATTTAAGGCACCAGGGCTGATCTGAGTGAGATTTAAACTGTTGTTTCTAACAAGTCGAGTTTAGTAGAATTTTATACATGATCCCATAAAGTTTTTTTTTTCTTTTTTTCATTAAGTGAGTCTATTGTTAAAGTCTCTGTTGCAGATTTTTATTAGAAAATCAATCTTAACTTAAAGGAAAGCTCATATCTATTTATACCTTTTAAAATTGTTTACCAGCGATTATCAGTTTATATTTTCTCAATAATGAAACTGGAGTTTGTAGTTTCCAGGGAGGTAATTAATTTTGCATAAATAGCTGATAGTTATTTCCCTTTGATTATAATTTTTTTTTTTTCGTTTTCCTTAAGTTAGTCACCATTTCATTTTTACAGATACCTGAAGAATGCATTAAATTTTGTGCACAATCTGATTTTCCTAATATTGCATTTCTTCATCTGACAAGAGATTGTAAATGTCTGTCTCCTATACAAAGACAAAGAGAAAGCATTTTTGGAAAGGTTTCACTGGAATTTGTAACTAACATCATATCACAACACTTTATTCAAACAGTACCTTTCATACCACCTATTGCTATTCTTCTTTATAGAAGTCTCTCTTGTTTCCCTTCCACACATTACCTGTATGGGTTTGTTACCTGATCGTTCTCAGATATTGCCACTTTTTAGTTCAATCTTAGCAACAATGTAACCATGTGTACAAATCAAACACAAGGTTTATATCTTTAGATTCTCTCCTGAAATATTTTCTTCAAACTGGCTGCAAAAAATATATCATTCCCTGGTTACTGTTCTGTTAGAATTATGTATGTCTTAAACTTGATGGCCATCTAATGGACAAGAAGTATGGAGCACTTCTTTTCAATGAATTTTTTTCTCTTATTCCTATAAGAATGGAAAAGTTTGTAGATACTGTAAAATACTGACTACACTTGCAATTGCCTACATCCAGTTTTGAGAACAAATCCTGTGTGGATCAAATTTGTCTTTTATCCCATCAAATCAATAAAATATGTATTTATAATATATTGGTTGTTGATTCAATCTTATAAATTTGTGGTCTGTTGCCAATTTTAGTATCATTCCCTAACAAAGACCTGGGAAATAATACTTGTGGTAGATGTCAAGATTGCGTACTAGAAATATATTTTTAAATGTATTTTGTTTTGTTTTTAGTTTAAAGGAAAGGGTTGTACCTTTTCAGAGTTCTTGAGTTTTGGTGAAATTGACACATTAGTATTCTTGGTGAACTGTCAATGACCACAGAGTTAGGGTTCCAGAGAACTGATGTTGGGAGAAAGAACTAGGCATAGTGAGTAGTGTGGAGCCCAGGGAACTGGAGATGGTAAAGATGAAAAGAGGAAGTAAGATGCGTGAATCAAATGTGTCTGAGTGCAGATAGCATGAGATCAGCCAGCTCTGAGGAGTGCAAGCTACTGTAGCAGTGGTGGAACAATAGAAAAGATTAAAATGTATTTTGTCTTTGTATATTAATTCTGTTGTTTCTTTTCTTTGCATTATTAATACAGTGCAAAACAATTAATTATTGAAATCTGTTTGATAATTTGGGTAATCACTTTACTTTGTTAATATTATCTGATTATATGTCCTCTTTAGATTACTGGATGATTTGCTGCTATTTAAAGTCTGCTCAATGTGTATGTGTTTGCACTCCATATTTTATTTTTAATATACAGAGGTACACACACATACACAGAAAATGACTGTCACATCAGAAAAGATACATAAAGAGAGTAATATATACTAGACGAGCAAATCATCCAGTTATCTGAAAGAGATAAACACTGGGACATTTAATAGAATAATATAAATGAAGCAATCTGATTACCCATTTAGATTTCAAATAATTTTTTTTTACACTGTATTGCTAATACAAAGAAAAGAAACAACAGAATTAATATGAAGACAATATATATATTTTTATAGAGCAAGATGATGGAACAGCATATGTTACAATCAAATAAAAGAAAAATTAAGTACAGAGAACAGGTAAAATGTATCAGCCAAGAAAGAAAGTAAACAGGATTATCAATCTCTTCTCATTAGCTGTTGACTGAAGATCATAAAGATTTCAGCACATTTTAATGAGATTGCTGTGTGTGTATGACTGTCTTTGTGTGACTGAGTTCATATTTTCTTGTTAAAGCATGATCATTTACTGATTGTAAACAGTGGCTTTGCTAATGGTGTTATTTGCTTGCATTCTACCATGAAAGCATGTTTGTAGTGAAACTACCTACCGCCATTAGATACAAAACTGTTATCACCATTCTTCTCATTTAAATATAAACAAACGCGAACGTAGGGGAAAACATTAACCTTGTCATCACGTGACTGATCATTATTCGAATCGGCAACTTCTTCGAACCGTTCCCGCCAGAACGCAAACTGACCAATCACGGCCCCTAATAAGGTCACGTGATAGAGTATATTTCTACCATCTGGTGAGCCAATAATTTGTTATAAATAGCTTTAACTCGGCGGCCAAATTGGTCTCGGTCCAGTTTCTCTTTGAGAACTGTTCCGTGTACCACACGACAGCAGCAGCAGCCAGCGACCACTTCAGCAGCTTCGTCCAGCCACGATGACCTCCGCCGTCGCCATATCAGCAACAAGAGTCTACGACTACTAACCAGCACCTACCAAGCAGCCTCTACGCTACCAGCGTCAACACGATTTACTATGTACACCACACCAAACTCCGCGGTACATCTCTCTCTTCGATTCTGTTAGGTGACTCAGCTTCACCACGGTAAATAAACAGACAAGAGTTCTTAAACAGACAAGAAATTCTCAGCCAGCGACGAACATCTGTATAACAAGAATCACGGCCCGGCATCGATGCCACGACATCACAACTAGTGATCAGCACTGCCACACTCAGCCTCTCCTCACTTTCACATACAGAACTTTTCCTATAGTGTACTAACGATCTGGTATAATTGCTCACGTGTTATTGACTCTCTTCCTATCTGCTGTAATATTTCTCATACACACATGTATCACTCACATACACACTTTTCTTTGTATGACGGCCTGTCTTTGATTATGTTCTTATATGTCGCATTCACACTCTCACACAGACATACATCTTTAACGCCACAATAAATATCTCTGTTATTCATCTTATACGGTTGTGGTCTTTCATTGCTGGTCATCTATGTTATCGTCGCATAACATATCATCTATATCATCTTCGATATATAATTGTGTGTTCGACCGTGTGACACATTTAAATAAAAGGAGTCCTCTGTTTTTCCATTCGTCACCATTGCTCCTTTTTGAGTTCGCACGGTCGTCCCTTACATGTTCAAGCATTTTGACTCACTTTGACATGTTTCACTATCTTTGTAAACAAGGGGATCATTCATCCAGTGATTTGTTTCCAATTCTCCTCATAAATATGCCCAAGCTATTTGTTGGTTGAGAGACTGGGAGATTATCTCATTTGGAAACATGTGCTGTAGGCTGTAAAAGCTTCCTCTAGCTTGGCTTCTGGTTTTTCTGCATCTTGCTGGGCTTTGCTCAGCTTTAAGTGTAGAGCCAACACCATTCTCTATAAATACAATGGCATAAAACTTGCCACATCACAATCAGCCTCATTTTTGTCACCCTTGTTGCAGCATCTCCCTCACCACTAAATAGTTTTATCGCTTCCTTGCCCAACATATTTTCTTGGTTAAAATGGCTTGAGTGGAAATAGGTGAACAGCAGAAAATTATTTAATCCTTTCCTTAGCCATGGTTCTTCAACATCAAGACTCTATGGAGCTTGTGTAGAAGAAAGCACAGGGTTCCATCATGAACAAGTGGATTAAATGGACGTCTATCTACAGTTATGGAAAAATCACTCTGCCTGCCTTACTCATGTGAATTTACGCCTTCCAGTTCAAAGGTACTTTCTGCAAACCTCCTCCAACAGCTACTTCTGTTCATCATCCTAGCTGGCTACCTCCACTTGCTATCTCAGCTCACAACATCACTGACTGAACCATATCTGGAGTTGCTTGCCAAATTGGTTCTTGTGCTAGTTTTCTTCTTCTCATCACATGGGTAATTATAACTTTAATTGAAATTTTGGAGTTTTTGCCCCTATGTGTCCTAAACAGATTCAACCATTGAGACAGTGCTTTCTTTTCACTTCAACAAGAGGCTTGATTAATTAAAAGATTCTGCTCACTAATTTAACTATGATTACACTTTCAGTATTCAACAGTTGCTTTCACTCCTCTGTATGACAAATGTAAACAGAGAGACAAAATACATATAGACATAATCTTTATTCATAATCCACACTGTCTTGGTACTCATATAATTGCAGAGCCATATGTATTCTATTTATTATGTAAATTAATTGTGTCAAGAACAGTTTCTTTTCTGTTTTAATAAATAACCTTCAAATACTTCATTTCAAACATTTTGTGGAAAGGAAGTAAACAAGCCCTTGCGAGCAATAGAGACATGAAACTGACTCATCCCAAATGCCAAAAAGGCCCTTATGTGTCTAATTTTTCAGGGAAAATAAATACATATGGATACAGCTACTTCTATTTATTTATTTATAATCTACAGCTTGATTCTAATTGATTTCATAAAGTAAAAATGAAATTCCTTTTAATTTTTCTTTTTATATAAATTATTGAATGACTCTGGAATAAGAAGATTATTAAGAAATACTCTATAAACTTTGTCAAAATATTCACCTAGGTTACTCTCAATATTACTTTGTTTCAGTATTTCCTGGTTTTGAGTTGAAATAGTTTGCTTCCAATATTGTATCAATTTGTTTAAACAATTATCTCAAATACTTAGTTTTTATATCATTTATCATAGATGTCAGACTAAGTTAACTTTGCAATATTACTGAATATAATCACTGCCATGATGTTTTATCTGTATATTCATTATTTCTTTAAATACATGTACAGTAGTTAACATTATATCATGTTTCAAAACAATACATTATGAATAAGTAAAATCATGTTTAAATAATATACAACAGATTAAAATATAGAGTACAATTCCTTAATTTCCAATTCTGAAATAACTACACAATGACTTAATTTAGTTAAACATCTATATTTATCCAACACCCTATTGGAAAAATTATATATCATACCAAAGAGCTTATACATTAATCCTTTGTAAGAAAACCTAGCATTGCTCTAAAATATTTTTGAGAGTTATAGCTCCTAGAAAAACAGTTGTTGTAACAGCTGAAGAACTGTGATCTAGATCTACCTAGATCCCATTCTACTGATATATTTTTGATATTAATTGATGTATATAATCTGAGAGAGTATGTTTCATATTGGTGGGATTTGAACTCTGAATGTAAGTGAAATAACTATTATTGCAAAGCATTTTGTTCATAATGTTTGCCAATCTGAAATATATTACTCTATAATTACTTTGATTAGATGTCAATAACTTAATTATAATTTTCAAAAGAAAGGATACAGAGACAATTACTTAATTTCATTTTTAATATGAAACAATTTTGATAAAATCTACATTTAACTTTTATTACATACAATTTAAGAAACTTTGTAAAAGAAAGAAAACTTGAAGATAATGTAATATATGAGAAAGGTTTATTTATTCCAATATTTCTATTGTCCAGATAAATAAAATATAATTACAATATTCCATAGAATATCATCCTTACCATTACAAAAATATAATTTAAAAGATAATGTCAAGCTGTTCATCATGACCTACAGGATTCCCACAGTGATCACAACAAACTCCATTTTGACAATGAGTTTTGCTCAAATGATGCAGAGGAATAGGGTAAAGACGACACTCAGGTAAACATGAGGTACATATTAATGCCATTCTAATCTCTTCTGGACGATATATTTCACCACAATAGCCACAGACATAAAGTGAGAATGTCAAATGCTCATCACTGCTTCTGACTCTGTAACACCTTGTACAAAATTCTCGTTGATGCATTGACAGCAAACCTGGAGGACGACAACACCTAAGAGAATAATCTTCCATTTTGAGAGGTTTTTCCTACTATTGATTTCAGTTTGGGATGCAAAAGTTACAACCTATCAAATATTAAAATATAAAGAGTGAGTTAGCATTTTATATTTATGTATAACCTATAGAGTGTATAAATGTATATCTCAAGGACATGCTATCTTAAATCCCATTGATGAGTGAAAATATTTACTTCATAGAGGATACAACACAACATAGATATAGTAAGCTACTATTCCTTTCATTTATGTTCTTAAGTTATTTGAAGCTCAAGAAACCTAGTTTCAAACACTTCAGACTTGACTGAAAACAAAAGTAATATGAAAAAAAGATAAGGGAAAATGAAGTTATACTGATAGTTATTTAAGTATAAAAAGTAAGTGAATTTCAATTCATTCTAAAGATGCAAATTCATTATATGAATTCAGTGTATATTTCCATAAATGGCTAATATTTTATTATCAGAAAGACACAATTTTTTTCTACCTTCTAAATTAAATTAATATACAAGGCATAACACATGTATAATTGCTATGAGCCAGAAATAAACGAGCATGTGTGTTTACATTATATTTACCTGTGTAAATTTATGAGGGACATTTTTATTCCATTAGAGCATACAAAATAGTAATAAGGAATATGTGTATGCAAGCATGTATTGCATCATATAAATGTGAGAACTTAAATCCCATTGATGAGTGAAAATATTTACTTCATAGAGGATACAACACAACATAGATATAGTAAGCTACTATTCCTTTCATTTATGTTCTTAAGTTATTTGAAGCTCAAGAAACCTAGTTTCAAACACTTCAGACTTGACTGAAAACAAAAGTAATATGAAAAAAAGATAAGGGAAAATGAAGTTATACTGATTATATAATGAAAGAGCTTCCCACTGATACTATTTTCAATATAGCTTTCTTCTAATAGTATCAGCTTTTGAGCATACATATACAAGTATATGAGCTTGAGCTGGTATATATCACTTTTCTATCTGTCTGACTTTAATGTGAATATAACAAATACCTGACATTATATTGGTTTGGAGTTTTAGATATGTAGAAAGATTGTTTACAAAAAGATGGTTGTTATATACACAGCCAATATCCACACCTTAACTCAATCTTTCAATTTAACAAATTTAAAACTTTATCTTATCCAACTATCTATCTAGCTATTGGGCTGTAAATGTGTGTTATTCATTGTTTGTATATGCCTGTTTCAGTTGCTGAAGATAAGCAGGATAATTGCTACGGTTATCTTATTGAGGCAGAAATGTGTTCACTACTCTCCTCTTGCCTCAAGACTCACATTTTTGGAATTCTTGATTCCCTTACTCATTTAGAGTTGGTACCAACTGCCACCAAATAATAAAGTTCGTGTTCTCTAGAAGCAGACTTAATTTCAATAAATTAAGAATTTATTGGGTAGGTAATTTAATATAACATTATTTGTCTTTGTTATTCAAATACATGTCACTGCCCATTCTGAGTTGTTTTTTACATACATATTTATACAAATATATACACAAATATACATACATACATACATATATATACACACACACACGTATAAAGAGAGAGAAAGCAATCATATATTATATTATATTATTGGCACCTGTACCAGTGGAGCACTAAGAGCACCGTCTGAGCATGTTCATTGCCAGAGCAGCTGTCTGGATTCTGTCCCAGCGGCACATAAATAGTACCATTTGAGCGTGATCATTACCAGTGTCACCTTACTGGCACTTGTGCCGGTGGCACATGAAAAAACATTCAAGCAAGGTCGTTGCCAGTGCCACTGGACTGGCTCCTATGCAGGTGGCACATAAAATACACCATTTTGAGCGTGGCCATTGCCAGTACCGCCTGACTGGCCTTCGTGCCGGTGGCATGTAAAAGCACCCACTACACTCTCGGAGTGGTTGGCTTTAGGAAGGGCATTCAGCTATAGAAACTCTGCCAAATCAGATTGGAGCCTGGTGTAGCCATCTGGTTCGCCAGCCCTCAATCAAATCATCCAACCCATGCTAGCATGGAAGGCAGACGTTAAACAATGATAATGATGATGCTGATTATATTATATTATGTGTAGTCAAGTAGGATATCCCAAAGTATAACAATATCTGTTTCAACACGATTTCACATCAAGAATATTGCAAAACAAATACATAAACATGTGTGTGTATACTGTCTGTCTGTCATCATCATCATCATCATCATCATCATTTAACATCCGCCCTTCATGCTGGTAGGATTTTTACAACTGGATACCCTTCCTAACACAAACCACCAAACAGAGTGGACTTAGAGCTTTTTACATGGCACAAGTACAAGTGAGGTCGGTTTTGGTAAGGTTTTTACAGCTGGATGCCCTTCCAAATGCCAACCACTTTACAGAATGGACTATATGCTTTTTAAGGGAAACTGAAATTCTTATATAATATTAAAATTGTAATGGCTGGAGAAATGCATGCTTTTAGTAAAGAATGATAAATTCACTTACGAGTCTAGAAAATTAATTATAGTTTACTTAAAAGAAATATTACAAATATATAATGCAAGACAATTTTAACATGGCCTATTCTAATTTTTATTTCAACCCTCATAGATTAATAAAAATTAGACCAATATTGATTTGTAACATAGACACAATGCCTGTATCTATTAAATTAATCCAAATACTTATTTTATCTACCCAAGGAGGATGAAAAGCTCTTGATGGGATTTGAACTCAGTATATAAAATGATAATAAATAAGGAACTTATTGTACACAAAGCTTAGGTTCACCACATATTGCTCTATCTATTTTGTCAACATCCAAATCACATTCACTTTTCAAATAAACATTACACCAAAAAGTTTGGAGGAATGGATCAGTTGATTATATTAATCCCAGGATTGGACTAGTATATAATAATAATAATGATAATAATAATAATAATAATAATAATAATAATAATAACAATAATTATAATAATTGGTGGTGGACAAGGTGCACCACATATGCTATTTAGTTGATATTGCATGCCCCTTTGACTCATGAATAGTCAAGAAGGAAGGTGCAAAGATAGATAAATACAACCCTCTTAAATACGAAATAATCCGGCTATGGAAAATGAAGGTGAAGATAGTGTAAATTATTGTTGGGTCCTTGGGAACAGTATCAGAAGGCATCAAGGGGAATATAAAGGAAATTGGAATAGAGTGTCCAGTAGAACTGTTACAAAAAGTTTGCCTCTTTGGCATGGCCAGAATAATCTGGAAAGTATTAGATAGCTGAAAAGAACAGATAGCATGGTACCGTAGGCTGCAGGTAGCAAGCCTGCTATGCATGCAAGACTCCAGGAGCTCCAACAAAACCTGTGATAAAGAGAAATAATAATGTTAATTATTAGAATCTGATAGAATACTAACTATAGAAATGAAAAGGAAAATTGAGAAATAGTACATCAGAAGGGTGAGGAAGCTAATGAAGTCAGAGCTAAATAGTCTGAATCTAGTGAAGGCTACAATTCTTGGGAAGTGTCATTACTTAGATTCTCAGCAGCTTTTGTAGATTGGACAAAAACTGAATTACCAAAGCTAGACAGAAGAACTAGGAAGGAATTCAATATGAATGGAGGACTCCACACAAGGTCAGGATTATACTTACCAAGATTATACTTACCTAGTAAGATTATACTTACCTAGAAAGGAAGGCGGAAGAGGGTTAATATCAGTAGAAGACTGTGTGGAGTTAGCTAGAGTAGATATAGACTCCTATGTAGGTAATAGTGAAGAAAATTTATTAAAAGCTGCTAGAGACATAGGGAAGCCAAAAACCAAATGAGGTTAAAAACCAGAAAAAAGAACAGAAGTTATCTGACTAGCAGAAGAAGGCTTTGCACGATATATTCCCAAATACAGTTGCAGCAAATAGTAGTAGTGAGACATGGATATGGTTGCAGAAAAGAAGGCTGTAAAGGGAGACAGAAAGTTTGTTAGTAGCAGCATAAGATCAAGTATTAAGGACTAATTGGATAAAAGCCAAGATAGACAAAAAACAAGCAGATTCCCAATGTAGGCTATGCAAATCAAAAGAGGAATGCATTACTCATATAGTAAGTGAATGTAGCATGCTGGCACAGAAAGAATATAAGAAAAGACATGACAACCTAGAGAGAGTAATCCACTGGGAGTTATGTAGAAAGCTAGGATACTGATAAATGGTATGAACATGAACTTAGTAAAGTACTAGAAAATAAGAAATATAAGATGTTGTGAGACTTTAACATTCAGACTGACAGAGTAATAGAAAGGCAGTGCCAGATAGATGACTTTACAGCCCCAAATGATGAAAAAATCAATATGAGAGGTATAGTAAAAATAGCAAAGTACCAGGACCTAGCTATTGAATTACAGGGGTTTTTAAAGCATTTGTATGGTACTGATACTTCAAATGCAGCCCAGATTGAATTGAGGATGTTCTGAAGTGCAGTATTGACATCCCCAGAATTGTAAAATTCAGACCAATTTGGGTGTTGTAACTCTGTATGGTAACAGTTCCAGTCTGCTTTTTTCCAATCTAAGAGAGCAGTTTTGGAGGTGATGAGGCTTCCTGTTTCTGCCCATAAGATTGGCAATGATCATAGCATGATCAGACTCACATAAAGGTTCCTTGGTAGTGACACCGATAACCATTTCTGGAGTAGTGGTAAAGAGCATGTCCAAAGGTTTGTTACCTCTTGTGAGGGAGGTGACTACTTGGGTCCAGCTTGAATCTAGCACTACATCAAGGAAATCATTAGCACTTTGCAGTCAACAAAATATTTCCCAATGAAAACATAAGTGGCTGTTTTTCTAGATGTAGCTTTGAGGATGTCAAAACGCTGTGTGTCTTGATAATTTGGTAGGCAGTAAACAACTCCAAGTACCAGTGGTGACATATTTATGCATATATCACAATAAAATAACTCTTGTAATTGATTCAAATTATCACAAGGAATTGCTGAAAAGTATGATGGAATATAGGCCTTCACACCACCCCCACAACAATTAACTCAATCTTTGCGAAACAGGTTGTAACCAGCTAAAAACACCATCGCAAAGTAAAGAGTGCACCCATGTTTCTGTGACTGTGATGAAATCATGTTTGAAAGTTTTGATGTAAGAGTTGTAGTGGCATGAAATTATGGCCGCCATTTTAGGAAGTGCGATCTACGCATGCGCAAGGGACTTGCCTTCCCGGAAGCCCCTCGAGTGCGCATGCGTAATAAACCAGTATTTAAAGCCTTTTGCGTGTTTATTCGACAACTCTCTCACTTTGCCTCAGAGCTGTGGTAGACTCAACAACTTGGTGAGATCCACTCCGTCAACTCTACTGGGATGACTTAACCAACCTTTTGACTTCACCTATGCTGACTACACACCAACCCAGAGGCGACCCTGCTAGCAGATACCACATTATGTAAAGCCAAACAACCAAAAGAATAAAATTTATTTATTATGATGTTATTCGTTAACCTTGGCATTTGTTCTTTTTTTCATCATAGATTTATTTGTATGGGATAGAGAAAGACTAATGTCTCTGTCACTATTACGATTACACCGAGACCTATAACATTATAGAGTCAAAGAGGTGGATCTTGATGCATAAACTTCAGGCATTTAAGGACAGTAATTTGAATCTGGATTTAAGCCTATCATGATGATATATAGGGGATGGTGGATTGTTCTTGTTTAGTTTCCCAGAGTTTTTTCATTGTAGCCTATTGTGGAGATACTATCCACAGACAAGCTAGTATTTCACAAGACTTAAATTTCAATTTTAGTCTGTTATTGTGGATGAAAGACAATATCATACTTATAACGTCACAGACTTTTACCAAAATACTCTCTCTCTCTCTCTCTCTCTCACTCTCTCACTCACTCACTCACTCACTCACTCACTCACACACACACACACACACACACAGAGGAGGTGGAGTTCTTTTAATTTCTGTCTACGAAATCCACTCGCAAGGTTTTGTTCGACCCAGGGCTTTAGTTAAAGACACCTTTCCAAGGTGTCACACAGTGAAACTGAACTTCAAATTTTCAAAATTACTTTATAAATTTTAGTTTATATTTTTTTACTGAAATATTTACCTCATAACAAGAGAAATACGCATTCAAAGAACTTTTCTGAGCAAAGTAAAACAGAAAATGATGGAGAAGAAGGAAATTATTTGAAACATGAAAAAAATATTACTTTTGCCGACATAATCGCAATCTAGACCAACTTATCTTTATCCAAAGATAAATTAATCTTTAGATTATTTCATTTCAAAAATATGCATTTTTAATGAAGTTACGAGGAAATAAATTCAAGTAGGTGTAAACACGTCCGAACTTTGATGCTCTAACGATATTGAAATATAAGAGATGTTTACATTTTAATAAAAAATGTTTGAATTAAAAAAAAAAAACGTTTTTATAAAAGGTACTCAAAGCGAAACGGGAAAATGAAAATGTTATCTTTTCATTCTCTTATGCATGTTTTCTCTATATCAGCATCGTCGTTCAATTCTAGGTTTTTTAGTAATCAATCTAATTTAATTAACATAATACTAAATGAAAGGAAAGAATTTTATTACACAAATATAGACATGTTTCAGAAGTTTACCCAGACTTTGATTTTAAAATATCATACAATGTAATATATATTAGTAATCTTTACAAGAAAAATATTAGATACCTCACACTTCTTTTGGAAATATTCTTAATGTCAAGAATACGAAATACGTAAATTTTAAATCATGTAACTGGATTCAAGATTAAAAAGAAATTTGGGTTAGATAAAAAAAAAACATCTGCTCGATTAACAGTAATAAGTAATACTTGATAGTTGTAAAAAAAAATGTTAAGACAAGCTTTGAAGTAAAATATGGGCAGGTTTTATGACGTCAAAATCCTGTAATAAATAATTGGAAAGATCTAAGAAACAGTTTGTCATAATCTTATCTTATCCAATAATGTCCTATCAAAGTAATTCGTTTAATGATCTTTATTACCGCTAAAATAATTTTCTCGGGTATGTTGTTATGCATGCTAAAATATTCGGAGCGCATCAGAAAAAAACTACGTTCAGAATCGGAGGTGCACTTATTTATTTATTGCCCACAAGGGACTAAACATAGAGAGGACAAACAAGGACAGACAAAGGGATTAAGTCGATTACATCGACCTCAGTACTTAATTTATCGACTCCGAAAAGATGAAAGGCAAAGTCGACCTCGGCGGAATTTGAACTCAGAACGTAACGGCAGACGAAATACCGATTTCTTTATTGTCCACCAGGGGCCAACATAGACGGTACAAACAATATTGAGGAACTAAAATTATAAAACGGAGGCATAAAGAAAGAAATAAAATTAAAAGAAACGAATGAATCATGAAAAAGATGATATAATGAGGTGGAATGCCCACTCGACCCCCGAAGTCGAGTGGTTACATTGAAACCGTTTTGCCGTTCAGTCATATATATCTAAAATCCAGCAGTTCAATACCATAGTCTTTTTTTAATTCGGTATAACAAGTCTGTTTTGGCAATTTCTGTCTATCCCCGATCACCTTCCACAACTCAATACCTTTATCATTCTTTTTAACTATTTCCATTTGTGCCTTATTTAACAATTAGCATATCATAGTCTCACCATCTTCACCCCAGAATTCCAGTTCAACCACATCCTTCCACTCGTTCACCCGGTTTACAATCCTTCACGTCCACATACAGAACGCAAGCAAAACAAACAGGGGGAGGGGGAACCATATCTACATCATGTGTGCTTGCATTTCTTTTCTGTTTTGTTGTTGGAGGGGAATAGGTAGGTTTGGTGTCTGCATGGGGAGGGTGTGGTGAAAAGGGAGAGGGTGGGTTGGGGTTCACAAGTACTTTCCTTTTTTTCTTCTTTTTTTTTTCTCCTCCGGGCTATTTCCCATTCCCTATCTTCTAATACTGGAGTTTCTTTTTCTACTTCTTGTATCCTCTCTTCTGGTGTTGGCTGTCGCTCTTCTACCATTTTGGGTGGTGGAGGGCAGTTCACTCTTATGTGGCCTTTCTGGCCACATTTAAAACAGCGAGGAATCCTGCCCTCCACCCACACTTTTAAGCTCAAATCACCAATCCATAGGTTTTCTGCTAATCCTTCCAACATCTTCATACTAGCCTGCACAGTCATTTCAATAATCTTTCCTTTCCATACTGTACCATCTGTCACTTCAGCTTGTAAAACCGTGACTTCCTTCACCTTTTCTATGAGGAGGGCCGCCACAACCCAAGCCTCATCAATTTCTGGTAGAACCCCTTCAACTTTTATTTTTGCTATCCTCTTACCCATATAAGACTGTCTTATCAGTTTTTTTAATATTTTGGCTGCATTGGCTACTGCTTTACTGTTCTATAATGCACATTTCCAGTTCCATATTTGCTTCCTCTGGCCAGATAGATGATATCTGGCCAGACCACCACTAGTGCCTTATCAATCTCACTTTCCTCCACATGATCCACTCTCCTTTTCTCTACGGAGTATACCTGGTATACTACCGTCTTCCTTTGCATCTCCTCCATTTTAGCCTGAGGTGGGGAAAGCCTTACGTCATTCCCCACCCTTACTGCCATTTTACAGTCCTCTTTTAAGTTCATTAAATTCACTGACCTTTGCTGCCTCTGCAAAGCTTTTTCTTTTAAATTTTCATCCATCCTTTTGATAGCCCTGACCTGTTCCTCCTCTAAAGAGGACAATTCTGTTTCACTGGGGTCCAAACATATATGACTTCCACTCGCTATCTCTCAGTATCACTGAGAGACAGCACAGCAACTCAAAAACCGCTGCAAACACAGCACAAACAAATACACAATATAGTCAAACAAACAAGCTTGTACAACTCACAGAGGCGAAATACTGCCAAGTATTTCGCCTGACGTGCTAACGTTTCTGCCAGCTCGAAATTATATTAATAATGATACAACTGGGATAGAGCTTGGGCAGCTTTGTATTTTCCCATCCAGTTTTACAAGAAAACCAAGATATACGTATAAGAAAATACACGATACCATGACTTGCCTGTAATTATGGACGTCCTGCTATTTTCATCACTTTTACTTGCAATGCTAAAGGAAACGGAAACATATATGAAATTTTTATTTTCATATATAACATAAACATCTACATCTTTTAGAACATTGTTATTTTATAAAATTTTGCTGGCAAATTTTTAAATTAACGTAAACATTTATTTACATGAAAGAATATTACAGGAGAACTTCCGTCTTATTCTTCCAAATCTTTCTCTTAAAACTGTATTGAAACCATTTGTGGGTTTTTTTTTTTATCACAGCAACTTGTCGCACACCACAAGGTTTAACAGAACCTTCTGAAGCAAGCCAGCACACTCGCAACATTGCCATGGGCGATGGTGAGGCTAAGGTGTTGGGAAAGCCAAGCACCCTCACAGGCATCGCCTGACACCTCGGTTAGTGGCCCAGTCCCTCCAAACATCTCCAACGCCACAGGTTGGAAGAGATAGTTCACTGTCAGGTTCTGATACTTCAGGGTTTTCTTCCGTTGGGCTACAGAAGCATTAACTGAAGCATCCAGGGTGTGGGAGGGAGCAAAGGAGTTGCAGACTGTGGTATCCCAAATGAAGCCCCTACCTCTAACCCAGGGACAGAGGATAAGACCAACTGGTCTCTTTGCATCACTTCTGGATAACCCTGATGGCTCCAGAACTGAGGGGATATTAATCCGAGCCAGTGTCTGCTTAATGATTAGGTTTAGCTCGGTGTGGTGAGTGAAGCAACCAGAATTTAGGTGGCAACACAGACTGTGAAGACCTGTGGGGTCAAGAGGCCTACTACAGTGGCATCTCAGTCCCCTGCAGACGTCAGCTCCCACTTTGAGTGCGATGGAGGTGCAGAGTTCATCTAGACTGAGTAGACTTCCAATGTTGGCCACAAACAGTCCCCTGAGAATTTTGCACTAGCTGAAAGTAGGCAACACCTTGAAAATTGATCAGATTGATCAAGGAGAGAGTTGAAAGTGGCATCTGAACATAGATTGTCCTATACTCTCTGTTTCCGTCTGTCCTCCACTGTAACTGGAATTGACAAACCCATCTCTCTCCACTGTGATAGAGCTTCATCCATCTCCCTGTTGGAATTAGTCCATGTTGGAGAAGAGAGGATGTTGCCTACCAAGCATAGATGGAGGAAAGAAAACAGGGAAGAGGTAAAGGCAAGCACTTGTGCAGACTTAGATCCCAAACCATTTGAGCAAAGCAGCTTGGTCACGGGAGTCTGGGGAGAGTTTGACATTGACCAAATATTCAAGTTTCCTGAAGATTAGGTCATCAAAGTATTGGAGGGATGACAGGAATCTGTAAGAGGGACTAACTCTCAGAAAATACAATAGCTTAGGAATTGACAAGTAATTCCTAAGTATAAAAAACCTTGGTGGGGCTCAACTACCTCAAGGTTTTTTAAAAGTTGTTCAAGGTTAGCCATTTTGTATCTAAAGATGGACTCAAAAGTTAAGTCAGTAATTGGGGCTCTAATGGAGCACCACGCTGATGAAGGCGGAATCACGATTGAGGGAAGGGAGTCAATAAATAGTTTAGTAGTCTGCTCATGCAAAGCTGGGTGGTTAAGGAGTCAGAGCTCACATTTGGGATGTGGGAGGGAGCAAAGGAGTTGCAGACTGTGGCATCCCAAATGAGGCACTTACCTCTAACCTAGGGACAGAGGGTAAGAACATCTGGTCTCTTTCCATCACTTCTGGATAACCCCCGATGGCTTCAGAACTGAGGGGATACTGAGCCAGGGTCTGCTTAATGATTAAGTTTAGCTTGGTAGGCAACGTCCTCTCCTCTCCAGCATGGACTTATTCCAACAGGGAGATGGATGAAGCTCTATCACAGTAGAGAGAGCTGGGTTTGTCAGTTCCAGTTACAGTGGAGGACAGGCGGAAACAGAGAGTATGGGACAATCTGTGTTCAGGTGCCACTTTCAACTCTCTCCTTGATTTAGGACTGTTAACACTACGACCTCTATGACCAAGTTCCTTGATCATTAGCTTCACAGTTGCAAGCACCTTGTCAGGAGGGCCTCCCAAAAAAAGCATCATTGAGGTACCAGATATTTATGTCAGCTACCATCTAGGTGGAACTTTTTAAAACACAATGACACACTGACAGACATAAATAAATTGCAAGAGTTTTTCATTTCAGTAGTGGATCTTGCAGGCATGATGTAGATTTGATCCTAGATAACCAAATTTAAATTAACACTTCAAAAGCACTTTTCTCATGGTAAAACAATAGTTTTTCTATGACAGCAGTTTACATTTGCCAAATGCCTTAGCTAAGCGAAATAATGTTTTTGCCACTTGACCCTCCTATCCTCTTGTATTTCACCAAAAGCTAGAATTAAGATAACAAGTACCACAAACGAAATCTATTGTTCTCAACGATATGTCTATCCTTCTGGATAGTTATAAAAGCAAGAACCCCCACGCAAAAGTCAGTCAGTTAGTGACAACTCGAGTTAGTGAGAACCGGAGTTAGAGAGAGCAACCATCAGTTAGTGAACGGACCACTAGAATCATGGCCACAAGCAGGCAGCCACTAAAGACAAATGGCCTGAGGGAAAAAGAACGTTACAATCCGCGACTATGCGAGACAACTTCCCTTGACTCTCTCACTATCACTAGCTCAGCTCGCTTTCTTCTTAGAACTTTACTCCATCTCTATTTGTAATTACTACTACACGGTGACAAGAACACAAACTATCTATGATATCTACCTTTACTTTGCATGCTTTACGATTTTATCACCTGCCCGTCGAGGCAAGGTATTTTACAATCATCATCATCATCATCATCATCGTTTAACATCCATCTTCCATGCTAGCATGGGTTGGACGATTTGACTGAGGACTGGCGAACCAGATGGCTGCACCAGGCTCCAATCTGAACTGGCAGAGTTTCTACAGCTGGATGCCCTTCCTAACGCCAACCACTCTGAGAGTGTAGTGGGTGCTTTACATGCCACCGGTACGAGGGCCAGTCAGGTGGTACTGGCAACGGCCACGCTCAAAATAATGTTTTTTACATGCCACCTGCATAGGAGCCAGTTCAGCGGCACTGGCAACGACCTCGCTCGAATGTCTTTTCATGTGCCACCGGCACAAGTGCCAGTAAGGTGACGCTGGTAATGGTCACGCTCAAACGGTGCTATTTACATGCCACTGGCATGGAAGCCAGACAGCTGCTCTGGCAATGATCACAAGCGCTCCACTGGCACAGTTGCCAGTCATCGAATTTGGTTCAATCACAATTTTTATTTCAATGTAACAGTAAAATAAATATTTTCTTTACAACTTCAATCACTGTTATTTCATCTTTACAATCAACAAAGAACTAATCCTTACAAACTGATTACGACTCCAACGTTCCATATTATTGTTTACAAATTAACATCAACCGTTACAAATTGGTGACTCAACTGTTAAACTAATTAACTTCTATCATTTCAGACCCTATAACTTAGTCTCATATATCTTCCCCTAACTCTAGATATTTATATATCTATCCTTTGCCATGATTGTTAGCTTATGTCTATTCTCATATTATGACCTTTTCTCTACCTCTCATCTTTTAAGCTTTTCTCTACACCTCACTCCTAGCAGACCAAAACTCCTTCTAATACTCTTCCCCCATTCTCCCTCTGATGCTGGAATAGATCACTACCTTAATGATGTTGGTTAGTGTCTTGTAGATCAGTAACATTTAAAATAAATTTAGTTAAATATGTTTTTATAGTCATGTAAAATTTTATTAAATTTCCACTACTTTTATATTTCTCCCTTGAAACTACTTTTTAAGAAATTCATTGCCATTTAGTGGTGTGTCTATGGCAGTAGCTTCTAAACATATTGCCCTTCTCTTCTAACAACACATTTATTTTAGAAAACATTTTGACTGTAGGAAGACAAAAAATATATTCTATTATAGCATATAGATTTTTTTTTACTGATATATATCTTTTTTGAAATGTTTGCAATAATATCCAGTCCTTTTTCGGTTGATCTGAACAACAACTGTTCTAACTGGGTCAAAATTTGTCTCCAAAATTTTATCACACTAAGTCTTCTACCTATTCAAAGTTGGTTTTTTTTTTTTTTTTGTTGGTCTAAGTATGAGAGACATCTTTAGCTGTGTAGGTATAAAGTCTCCCTTGGTTTACTATGGAATCTTGCATACCATTATATTAGCATGTGTTGTGTGTTCACTCATGGAATTAATACAAGAAATAAACTTTAAAATAACAGCAAGACTTTATTCCTCTGCTACAGTGGACAAAATAAATATATGGATTCTGATGATTGTATAGTTCATCTATCATTTGTATAATTCAACTCTGGCCGTCATTGGTTACATGTGCTTCATTATAATGGCAGGAAAATAACATGACTCGCCTTCATGAAAATCTCTCACCCCTCTGTCATAGGTGTTTTGTTAACTCAATATAAATGCAGAGGTAGGCTCCAGCATAGATTCAGGTTAGTTGTTTTAGAATGTATGATGCACAACATGATTGGATTCTCAATCCAATCCCATGCGATACTTGACCAACCAAAGTACAGTACTCAACCAATGTTCCAAACTCAAATGATAGGTCAGATGACCAACCATTACAGATAATGTGTGGAGCCTATAAAAGGTTAGTTTACTCTGTAATACTTCAACTGTGCGAACCAAAGGAGATGGCGACGTAAACGGGAAAGGCTCCTTTTTACCATGTCGCACGGTCGAACACAAAATACATTATATAATAGTTGGCTCATCGTGAAGAGATACGAGCCAAGTGCCAGTAAAGAAACAGATTAGGACAGACAACCACTATGATTTATAATGAGAGTAAGTTTATTAACATAGTGAAACTGTTTGTGTCTGTGTGTGCGTGCATGCGGCATATATAATTAACACAGTAGATAAGTCAGGCCTTCGTGTACAAGAGAAGGTATACAACAATGTGAAGTGACAGACAGTCATATAAGCAATAGTGTGTGTACAATATGTGAGAGTACAAGTGTGCGTGTGAATGAGAGGAAACACAGAACATAGAAAGAGTGTCTGTAACATAGACTACAAGTCTCAAACACTGAGATAGAGAAATACCAGTTCGTATTAGAGTTGCACAAGGAGATAGGATGTTCATACGCAGGAAGTTGTGGCCAAGTAGCAGAGCTGTGGAATCACACTGTGTGTGTTGAGCGTCGAATGCTGTGACCATTTACCTGATACGGAATATTCTCGCTGGTTAGTTCTGACTGTTGCTCGTGGTGGAAACATCCACTCAAACAGGGTCGAGATAAAACCGAGTGTGTTGATATTGGTGTGTACCTGGTGGTGGGTTTGCTGGCGCACAACATTGTGGTAGACAGTACATTGGTGGTGAAGACGTCAGCGCTGGAACTGGCTGTAGCTGTGTTCTGTATGTGTGGTCAGCGACCAGACCTGTGAGAGATCTGAAATCGAAGACAATTGCCGTCGTTGGATCAGGCTTATTTGTAGGCAAAAAAGGGCTCACCGGAAACCCAGTAAAACTCCTTCTCACGTGATCTTATTTGAAGCCATCGATTGGATGTAATGCCCCCTTAGCAATCAGAACATGGGGACAATTGTCGCGCGAATAAGAACCAATCAGGATGTAGGACAGCTTCGTTATCATTTATGATTGAATGCCCGAGAGAGAGGTTTCACTACAACTCCAATATGCCATAATAGAAATTGGTCTCACTACACAACTCTCATAAAATCTTCTAAACTCTTTCTTCACTTTTCAATGTTGTTGCTATTTTGTTTTTGTTTTCTCAGCAAAGCCCTTGCAACTTGAACTACAAATTAAATGCTTTCATTGTTTGTATTTGTAACTAGGTTTTGCTCTATTTTAATGTCCATAACTAGAATTTATTTGTTGAAAAGGCTCTATCTATTTCTCCAAAATCATTTTTAAAGAATTGTTTTATTTATTTATTCCAGGCAGTGTTCTTTGCAACAAAATTAAGTTTCTAAAGTCAACAAAAATGCAAAGAATTCTTTCAATTGTTGGTAGCATATGTAAAAATTTGGTTTTACCATTTTGTAAAAGCTTTTTGTTTTCCACTCAAGCAATGTGACAAAATTCTTTTAGCTGTGTTACATGCATCAAAATTTTCACAAGAAATGATTTGATATCAGTTAGTAATGTAGACAGTTATGCACAGTGTGTGCACCACAGACAGTGCTAACAAAGTCCCTTCCAATCTAGGTTTTTAGTTAGTTAAAAATGATCTATTCATGAAACATGAAAAAATTAACTGTTATTCAATTCAAAAGTCTACATTCATAATTGTGTGTGGATACACACACACACATGTGTACGCACGCATATATATATAGTAAAATATAAAGTGAATACTCATAAGGGACCAATTGTTTGTTCCTGTAAATGTCTGTGTGAGGAAAAAGAAAAACTGAATTTTGTTCTCAACAATCCAGCATTGATATGTGGCTTTCTCAGTTTGGATGAGATAGAGTAAAAGACAACAATAAAAAAAAAGACAATAAAGGTGAGAGATGATGTTTCAGTTACTTGTCAATAGTGTCTTGTAAACACTGCTCAAAGAATCTTTGGGATAAGTAAGAAAAACATACAGCCTAATTTTAACAGTTATTAATATGCAAACAGTTTCCACAGTAAATTGACTTCTGAGCCCATAATCTGCATAACCTTTCACAATGTAGAATGTCAGATTTAGTTAAAGACGTTTTTTTATAATCAATGAATGCTATGTATAGTGGCTTTCTCCATGAGGATCCTGATGTTAAAAATCTGGTCTCTTGTGCCTACCTCTTTACAAAGTCCCTGCTATACCTCTGTGAACTGTTCTATCATCAGCAGCAGAATTCTCAGCAAGATCTTAGCCTGTAACTTTGAGCAGTGCAATGAAGACTACTCACATCTAATCTACAGGCTTTTTATTGTCTCACAAATCTTGATATTCATCTTAGTAAGAACCTTTGACATGATGTTACTTTCAGTGACTCTGAACTGCATCCACCTGAAGTCACTCGATTCAATATGAAGAGACTATGCTCCCAGCAAAAGTACCAAGTTGAAATTTCTAAAAACCTTACCAGTAAAATTCTATGGATGTGAAGCATGGAACCTAAGGATAATAAACACCAAATGACTGAAGGCTTTCAAGATGTGCATTGGTAAGCACTGCAGATCAGTTGGGTGGTTTGTAAAATAACTGATTCAGTCCTGGATGAAATGGGAGCCAATTCAATGCTGGTAATGATATTTAAGCAGCAAAATCTGCAATATTTTGGTTACATTATGAGGGCTCAGAATTTCTGTGATCACACCCTTGGGAACTGGGTGGATGGCAATTGGGACCCTGGAAAACAAAAGCATATACAGAGTGATGTAATCCAGAACTGAATGGAGAAAACATTGCAAAGTGTATGGCTGTAGCAGAAGACTTCAGTGTATGGTAAGGAGTTGTGGTTGAGTCTGAAGCCTCCAGCCCTCAGCCATGAAGGCAGACATGCTTGTCATTCATCAACACACAGAATGGTCAGAGAACTCCAGTGATTCTTTTGGCTCAGAAAATTTTCCTATTGCCAGCTGGTTTTCTAAAGGACATATTTTTACAAAAACCACTTTCTTTTTTTTTTCCTTTTTGCAGTAGAACAATTCTGTATAGAGCTTTTTTTTATGTGAATGAATTGGAAGGTTTTAGTTCAAAATTCAGGTGGATTCCTATTACTAGTATTTCGTATTTCATAACCTAGCGTTATTACTGTCGAAAAACTAAAAAAATAAAAATTAGAGATTTAAAAAAAATAAACAAACAAAATTATAAACCAACCGGGACAACATTGCTAAACCATTTTAATTTGAAGGGAGTTTAACTGGTTTTAATTTGTTGCTATCAAACGACTAGGCCAGGGGTCTCCAAAGTGGTCGATAAATGCACATCTACTTAATTATTATTCATTTATTTTTCTTGTACATGCCTGGCTGTAGATGAGGGGTCAAGGATTTCATGATGGGGTCGATGGTCTAAAAAGTTTGGGGACGCCTCGACTAGACTGAGACACTACTGTTGGTTCCTTATTTCATTAATGGTCAGGTATTTCATGTATCGAGGTGTTTAGATAGAATTTCAAAGTAGCAAATATATTTCACTTATAAAACTTAAATCACAGTAATAAAATTTGCAACATTAATTTCCTGTCGTTTTTATTTTTTCTCCTATTCGTAAATAAAACATTGATTCTATGATTGGCTCAGCATGTCTAAAATACGAAACTAAAGTATATACAACTCCTTCACAGCTTTTCAAAGCCATACGAAACGTCGACATTTCACTTGTCATCATGTCCACTGCACCTAACAAACCTGATTTAGGGATACTAGAAGAGGATGATGAATTTGAGGAATTTCCAGCAGAAGGTAACATTTTTTCCCGAAATGGTGTTGAGTAATATATATATATGTAGATATCTACGAACAGGTTTATCCATTCATTTCTGTCCACATTCATTCCAATTCAATTCACTGTAAAATCTCTTCATAGCTGACAAATCAATTTAATATTCAATTCTCATCCTCTGGGTTTCTTTTCACTTTACTTTGTATTTTAATGGTTGCTGTTAATTCAACGATTTCGTACATTACTGGAAATATTTTTATTAATATACATTGAAAGCATATCTATATTATTGCAGCGGAGATAAGGAACACGTACACCACTGGTTTGCGGCATAACAAAAATCCTAACCTTAACCACCGGGTGTACGTATTCTTTACCTTCGCCATTATTGGCATATAGGGGATATATTCTCCCGATAAATTTGTACTCCTAGTTATTTTAAGGAATTTACAACACATTTTAACAAACTTTGGGTTATGGACGTAAAAAGCTTCATGAAAGAGAATTCCAAAAGTGAATGATTTTCATTAACTCTAAAGAGGATGAAACACTCCGCTTGTTATTTTGTATATTAACCTGATAAAGTACTATCATTTACTTTGAATCATTCAATTTAGTAAATCCTGTGAAATCAGGACAAATAATCTAGAAAATATGCGAATGAATACATCGGGGTTTGTTTTGATACAAATTTGATGATGATAAGTAGCAAATATTTTGCAGTACAAAGGGAAAACATGAAACAAAGTGGATGATACGACGTTTGAAAAACTTTTTAGACAATTTTTCTTTTGTATATTACACGTAAAAATGTGGTGATCGTATTTGCGAAATAATGTTTTGTAGTGGATCAACATAAAGACCTTCACCCGGGAACAAAAAAATAATAAACCAGCCTGGGCGGGGGGGGGGGGGGATACAACCAAGCGTGTGGAAAACGAATATGAAAAATAAAAAAATGTGCGCTACGACCCAGGGTGATTGTACCCCCCAGGCTGGTTTATCATTTTTTTTTGTTCCCGGCTGAGGGGATTTTCGGAAAATTCACAAGATCCGATTTTTCCGTCATAGCTTCAGGTAATATGGAAATGTATTGATTTTTTTTTTTTTTTTTTTTTTTTACAGAATCCGATGTTTTTCGTTATGGAAGATCCGATTCTGAAAAAAAAATTTTTTTCAAAAATCGCATTTTCAAAATTTCAATCACTCCCCCCCCCCCCCTTCACTTTTCACGTTTTCGTTTTTTTGCGAAATACGTAGAAAAATACGAAGATTACGATTCCGAAAAAAATTTGTTTGTAAAATTTCAATTTTTCAACAAGAAAAAAAAAAATATATATAGGCATAACTACAGAGTTCTACCCCCCAGACTTTGGAAGGTCATAACTTTCAGAAAAATGAATTATACTCTGTAGTTATGCCAATATATATATATGCGCAGGAGTGGCTGAGTGGTAACTTTGCTTACCAACCACATGGTTCTGGGTTCATTCCCACTGCGTGGCACCTTGGGCAAGTGATAGCCTCGGGCCGACGAAAGCCTTGTGAGTGGATTTGGTAGACGGAAACTGAAAGAAGCCCGTCGTATTTATATATTATATATGTATGTGTGTGTCTGTGTTTGTCCCCCCCAACTTCGCTTGACAACCGATGCTGGTGTGTTTACGTCCCCGTAACCTAGCGGTTCGGTAAAAGAGACCGATAGAATAAGTACTAGGCTTACAAAGAATAAGTCCTGGGGTCGATTTGCTCGACTAAAGGCGGTGCTCCAGCATGGCTGTAGTCAAATGACTGAAACAAGTAAAAGAGTATGCCCTCAGGCCTTCAAGCAGGCTATCCACATACTAGAAATAACAGCCAAATCTCACAAAACTTCGATAACAATGAAATTTTGAAAATGATATTTTAAAAAAAAATTTTTTTTCAGAATCGGATCCTCCATAACCAAAAAACGTGGTATTCCGTAAAAAAAGAAATCAATATATATCCATTTTACCCGAATTTATGACGGAAAAATCGGATCTTGTGAATTTTCTGAAAGTCCCCTCCTCACCCCCAGGGTCGTCAGCGCGCTTTTTTTTTTTTTTTTTTTTCGTATTTTCCACACATTTGTTTGTACCTCCCAGGCTGGTTTATTATTTTTTTTTGTTCCCGGCTGAAGGTCTTTATGTTGACTAAACAATATAGCACCACATGGATCTTTCTTTAAATTTTCTACGCAGTTGTGTTTTTGAAAAATTTGCTAATTTTAGATAATCAGCGTCCGTTATCGATATACAGAAAATGGTAATTGCCATGTTTTTCCACAACTGAGATTAGTAAACGTTTCAAAATTTAAAGGTTTGAAACTTTTTTATTGTCAAATCAAGTTCTCTAAAGAATAAAAATGATTTTGGTAAAGTTGATTGATGATATACTGTGCTTGAGAAAATTTGTCCATCACGGCAAAAACAAGGCCCTAAATGCCTTTCATTTATGGGCGAAGGTAAAGAATACATTCACCATCCATTTTTGGCATAACAAAAACTCTAAACACCGAGTGTATGTATTCTTTACTTTAGCCCGTTTATGTCTCTAGGCCTCTGCACCCAGTCTGACGTGCTTCTTCCCTATGACTCATCTTCTTAATACCCGTCCCTCTATCACTCTTGCTGTAATTATATGAGAGCAGAACTGAACATATTTGTGCTTTCACTTACCCTCCCTGGAACCCATTCCTTTGTTTTGTGCATTATCAGTATCATCCATTGCCACTTATTTTCCTCTGGATGCCCCTTTCATCTTCACTTCTCCTCTGTACTCCCTCTCATTCAGCTAATGACAAGCCCACAACTTGCATTCATTTCCCACTATTTCCACCCTTATTTAACTCTGACTTCGTCCCTGGTACTGTACATCTCTTGTGCGTTGCTCATACTTCACATCAACTGTACTGCCTCTTATTATCTCCTCCTCCCTCACTCCTAAAAAAACACTGATATTCACCATTGACCACACTTCCCCCATTTACCATTCACTGCATTCACCTCTATCTGCCACTCTCCTTTTGCACTTTGCAAACTTACAAATTGATTTACTCTGTCCAATCCTCTGGACCACTTCAGTTCACCTCCCTGGTATCCCCTCACACTTCTTAACCACCATCTTCTCTCTTTTCTCAACTGGTGTAGCTATGTACCGTCTCTATTGCAAGACACCTGTTTCTATCTAGCTTTCATACTTTAACATCTCATCAGCGAGAATAAAGCTACCTCCCTCAATACTAAACTCCACATCAATCAAGGAGTCTTGTCTTGCTAGTTACTTGGTGACCTCACTAGTGCTGGTGTCACATAAAAACCACCCAGTACACTCTGTGAAATAGTTGATGTTAGGAAAGGCATCCAGCTGTAGAAACCATGCCAAAGCAAACATTGGAGTTTGGCACAGTCCTCTGCCTGTCAAACTGTCTACCCCATGTATTAGTCTCATTGCTCTAAACAAATGGAGAGAATGTAGAGCCATAAGGACTTCTTTTTGTCTAGAAAAGTACAAGGCAACCTCACTAATGCTGGTGCCATGGTAAACTGCACTCATTACACTGTGAAGTGGTTAGTGAATGAACAGAAACACTGTATGGTCCAGTGAACACTTGAGTCTTGTTTTGTCAATGATGTGAAAACCTTTCTAGTGCTGATAATAGAGTAATATGCACCCAGTATACTCTGTACAGTGGTTGATGTTTAGAATGGCAACCAGCCATAGAAACCTTGTTAAAATAAATTGTTTGAGCAAAATGCTCCCTATCATGTGTAAGGGAACACAAACTCCAGTTAAGAACTTGGATCATGACAACCTATCCAACCAGTAGATGTAAAGTGATGATGACTGCATGTACCCTTGTAACATGAAAGAACATTACCACCATACGATGGAAATGGTGTCAAACTATGGGAAATCCAATTTCTTTATTACTAATTACTTGTAATATATTGTGGCATGGAAAAAAAAAACGATAAAGGGTGTCTCAGATTTTCTTGAGTGTTCAAATTAAACTAAATTCTCTCTTTGGGAACATAGCTCTAAAGTCTTCCTTTGAAATTTCTGTTATTCCATTGAATTTCAAAAGCTCAGGCTGCCACACTCTTAAATTCTCATATGACAAAACAGATTTTTGATCTTGAAATTAATAAAACTTTGTGCAGGGCTTAAAACTACAGTAACAGGACTAATTCTCTGTTATTATGAAAAAAATATCAGATTCCTAGACCCTGTGGTCAAGCAAATCTAACGCTTCCTATGTGGATTGCAGTAAATGCTCCAAAGGCTTTCCTAAAGATTTCAGCTATGACACAAGAAACAGTCAGTGTATGAAGACACCACAGCCAAATATGTCAAGTTGAGAGTTGAAATGTACATAGCATACAGCAAACATCTTATGTACAACTGTTGCGTCTACTGAAATTTACTCTTCTGTAAACTCAATGAGTTATATATTTTCAAGTAAAAGAATATGACTGCCTACAGATGTTTTTTTTCTATTTATGATGATGATATGCAATGGTCATTATGTTAGTACTCCAGAAACAATGTGAAAGTTGCTGGAATGCAAAATGCACAATAGACTACATGCTGTTGTCTTCTCGTACATTTTGAATATCAACAGTTAGTTTACTTTCCAGAAGGCACTGAAAGGATGATATTTCAAAATGTTCTGCCAAACAGTATATCTATGAGTATGCCTTTGACAAAAGAACATGGAAATAAAGAATATGTGGGAGAGAATAAAATAATCCCTAGAATATACGTAGCATATACAATGAAAACAGATTTCACTTCAGATTATTATTACTATATATTAGTAAGTATCAGGGAAAGATTGAAAACTTCATTCATTACCTTATAATGTCATTAAGATTTTCGTTATTATTTTAATATGAATAAAACATGTAAAAGGAAAAATATATTTCAACATTCATACTTTAAAAACAATCAGAAAGGCCTCAGTAAAATGCCCATGTTTCATCAAAAGGCATGAGCACAATGTGTGTGTGTATATATAGGGAGAGAGTTTTTGAAGTGATGTACAGGTAGTCAGAATGTTGGATGATGATATATATATTCTTATAAGTCACCCTGTATACAAGATCTAAGTACATTTTGTTTCAGTTTTGATAACACCCACTTAGTTTTTAGCATTTGTTATTACATTTTTAAAGGAATTTTGATTGTTGTAGTTGAACCCTGGATCAGATCTTCCAGCAATGATCACCTTTTTTTTTAGAATATGTGTCCTTGCTTTTTGAAGACGCTGGCTGTGTACTTTGAGGGTGATTTATCTGTTATTTCTGGCAGGACAAAGAATCAAAGAGAACGCCTCCAGCTCATGTGCAGAAAATAAAGGAAACATTAATTTTTCATTTTACCCTTTATAGCATATCATTGAAAGAAAAAAAACGAAAACGCTACTTTCACGTAGAAACTTTTAATTTTCCAAAAGCTTTCACTCTTATCTAAGGTTTGAATTCTAAATATCTACCAAATATTTTTCTTTGCTCAGTGCCCTATTTTCTAAAGCTACAGTTTTTGCATTTGTATGATTACTTATTCTCATCTTTATTTCAGAAAATTATTTTGTCTAATGAGTGACATTACATGCCTATGTCAGAACTAAAACTAAAAAAAATTTTTTTATATCTTTCTAATGTGTTTTATAGACTGGAATGGGGCTGAAGAGGAAAAAAATGACATAAATGTGTGGGAAGATAATTGGGATGATGATAATATAGAAGATGACTTTTCAAAACAGCTTCGGTAAGTAAATATAATTTGGATGATACCAATTTTTAATGAATAACAAGTATTTGGTTGTCCAGCTTTAGTGTTGATGAACATTACAAAATATCAAACTAATGAAAAGTAAATAATTTTAAAGTTGTTTTGCATGTAATACAGAAACTTAATAATATTTTATAAAATCAGTTAGCATAATCTCACTAGAATTCATTTTATTACAGTGGATTAGGAAATTGTAAAATAGTTGTGACATGTTATATATATATATATACGTGAGATAGGTAGGTATTAAAAGATAGCTGGATATGACCTTTTGGATGCAGTCTATAATGTTTACATGTGTAGCTGCAGCACCAAATGTGGGAATAATACTCAAAGAAAACTAAATGCTGTTGATTCATTGCTAACCAAATCACTGCCTCAAATAAAATTAAGTCATCACCTCATTTTACTCTAATGAAATTTTGAAATTTATGCAAAGTGCAATAAAAGTAAAAACCAAAGCCAAAAATGCTTATTTCAAGTTGGGAAATATCATAAAGATATTTAGAAGTCCATTGAGCATATTTTCCAAATATCCTGAGGATTTGATCATCAGTGATACAATGTTCTGTATGCTGGCCATTCAAGAGTGACTCTTTTAAACTTTTGGAATTTTATGAGTGTATTGATAAACTTTCAAATTGTTAGATAATTCTCTAATTCCTTGCAGAACTTCAAATTGCTGCTTCTCCTTGGTTGGCTGTCTTATCTTCATTATTTAAAGTGTAAAAATACAAATTCACAGAGTAGTCCAAAAATTTGAATGTTTATATGGTATTTCCCATAACTTAAAATAAGAATTTTGATCATCATTATTTTAAGGTCCACTTTTCCATGCTGGCAGATTTTCCATGGCTGGATACCCTTCCTGTCACTAACTCTTACCTGTTTCCAAGCAAAGTAATATTTCTCCATGGCCAGACATGTTTTCATAGAATATTAGAAATGAATGACATTTTATTTACAATGATCACACATCAAAACAAGGAGAGACACACACATGAAGACATTTTTCAATTTCTGTCTACTAAATCTGTTCACAAAGCTTTGGTTGACCCAGGCTGCATAGTAGAAGGCACGAGTTAATTAGTGAAGAATTTGAATTGATTCTAGTACCCCATTGTGAGTTTTATATGAGCTTTGTAGAAAGTCAATAACTGATTTAAAGCTAAGGTATTTCCTGTTGCTACAGAGAAAGGCTTCAGGATATAGTTTGAGCTATTGTTTTGTGTGTGTGGAATCACCAGAAAAGATCAGATTGTGAGTCTTGGACAACATGTAGCTAAAACCTAAGTAACTACGGAGTGTGAGGTACAACATTGCTATATGAGTTGCAGTACTTCATGTCTTCTATTTGTAACTGTGATCTGTCCTACAAACATTGTGTTCATAAGTTACACTACTTTCAATAGTAATTCATGTTCTATGCACAAGGCATGACACTGAGCCTTCAGATGGTCAAGAACACTATGTCAACTTTATAATTAATGTTTCTTTAACTTAGAATGCTATGTGAAACATTTCTGTTAATTTGACATGCCAGAATGATTCAGTCTACATACACCAGATGAAAACAGTGTTGAGAGGTTGTCCTTACAATTTATTTAAACGTAAGTCCTGCCTCACCTTCATTGGATAATTAATGAATAATCTCTACAACAATCAGTTCTGGTTCAGACATTAAAAATGTTATAAACTCTTACATTTTGAATATATGTCTATTGCAGTTAAATCAGATTTAGCATTTAATTATTCCATGCATTTGTACTGCAAAAAAATTAATGCTTAGTGACTTGAAATATCTTCACAATAGAGCTTCTCTTTTGTTTTGACTTATATTCCTACATTGTTTTGTTTTTCTTTTAGGGCTCAACTAGAACTACAAGGAAAATCTCTAGAAATTCCAGAACCAATGAAAACTTAATTTGCATTATTTTTAACACTATTCATCATCAATTGAAAATAAAATGTTCTTTTTTTATATATTTGTTTTGTAATTATTGTTTGTTTAAAACAAGAACTAATGAAAAAGTATTAAGTTTTCGGTATGATATATCAGTTATCATGATCATATTAATAACAGGCAATTCCCATAGTGGCATGGTTTGAATGCAGATGCACATGCATACATCTCACTAGTTTCTGCTCACAAGGTATAGATCAATCTAAAGTTACAGTGACATTTACATGCTTAAGATTTTGCACTATGATAGTGAGCCTGGAACTATGAGGCTGTGAAGCAAATTTCTTAACCACACAACCATGGTGATCAACATTATCATCATTTGAATATCCATTTTTATTATGCTAACATGATTATAGAAATTGTCACTGGTGTTTATTTTGCTTTTTTATTGGTAGGCTCAACATTTTGAGAGCTGCTTTTTCCTATTTCCTCAGACTTCATCTGCCTCAGGCAATTTTTTTTCTCAGGACATATTTCCATTTGCATCATGATCAAAGGTTCTTGCCTCCAACTCCATTATGATTAATCACCCTAATGCCTAATTCCATGTTATCAAGTACTTCAACATCTCCATTAGCCTCATCTATTACATTGTATACAAACTACTACATAATTATATACAGATGAAACAGAGTGCCAGACAACTCTCATGATAAATCAGTTGTCTAGAGTAACATTCAAAGACTCTCCAAACACATGATTGGACTTTTCAGTTCATCATCTTACTTCATGAACCATCTCTTGGGCTATGGTGTCACCTCACATCATCATCATTTAACATCCATTGTTCATGCTGGCATGGGTTGGCATGCTGGAAAGCTGCACCAGGCTCTAGTCTGATTTGGCATGGTTTTCTATGGCTGGATGCCCTTCTTAATGCCAACCACACTGAGAGTGTAATGGATGCTGTTACATGTCACTGGCACAGGTGCCATTTTCATGACACGGGTATCTGCAATTTTACTCGGCTTGATGGGTCTTCTCAAGCACGACATAATGCCAATGGTCTTGGTCATTGCCTCTGTGAGGCCCAACACTTGAAAGGAACTTGGCCACTTTGCCTCCATGAGGCCCAACACTCGAAAGGAACTCAGCTACTTTGTCTCTGTCAGGCCCAATGTTCAAAGGTTGATTTTTTTATGTGCCACCAGCACAGGTGCACTTAGCTTGAGGGCTCCTCTTAAGCAGAGCACATCACCAAAGTTTGAAGCTCATGCTTCACCACCTCGTCCCATGTCTTCCTGGGTCTACCTCTACCACAGGTTCCCTCCACAGTTAGAGATCGGCACTTCTTTACACAGCTGTCCTCATTCTTACCATGACCATACCAACACAGTTGTCTCTCTTGCGCACCACATCTGATTCCTCTTACGCCTAATTTTTCTCTCAAGATGCTTACCCTCTGTCAGACATGCACACTGACATTGCACATCCAGCAAAGCATACTGGCTTTATTTCTCTCAAGCCTACGCATGTCCTTGGTTGTTATAGCCCATGTTTTATTGCCATGCAGCATAGCTGTTCACACACAGGCATCAAACAATCTGCCTTTTACTCAGAGAGAAGCCCTATTTTGCCAGCAGGGATAGGAGCTCTCTGAACTTTGCCCAACTTAATCTTATTCTCACAGTTAAACTCACTGAACAACCACCTCCACTACTAACTTGGTCACCTAGATGCCAGAAGCTATCGACTACCTCTCACTTGCCCCGGTTTTTATATATGTATTGTGCTCTCCTTCCATGTTATAGTAACTCATGCCTTGTCCCTTGCATTAGGCCTACATCTCCCTCAACCCCAGGCTCTTGCAGACTACTCAGCCATGTCATCACTCTTGTCCTCTTCTGACAACTATTTCATTTTTACAACTCCTGCTGCTCACCTCTCTTCTGTATCCCTCTATCTCGCCCACCCTTCAACCCTACTCATTTTAGCAGTCTGCCACACCGTCCCTTCATTCTCCTTCCCATACAATCTTTCAAATCAGTTCAGCTCACTTTGTGGGGTCACTAGGTACCTTATCACCATTACCTATCTCTTGTAGCTCCTACTGTTCAGTTTCCTTTTCTCGCCTCTTGCCCTGCTGGACGTGAGCAGCCATGCAGATCCTCTACTAGAACCTGCACTACTGCACCCCCAGCTTTCAGTTCAATCCCCTTATCCTCTAGCATGTAGCTAATCCCTTCCCCACCAAGGCTTGTAGTTCTGCAAGCTTCGTGACAACATAGTGTAGATGGCATGAAAAAGCAGCCAGTCTACACTATAAAGTGGTTGGCATTAGGAAGGGTATCCAACAGTAGAAACAATTGATTTTGAAGACTGTGGAATAAATGATAATCAGATGGGGCAATGTCTGGTGAATATGGTGGGTGGAGCATCGTTGCCCATTCAAACTGCTCCAGCCTTTGGAATGTCATCCTCGTATGTGGCCAAGCATTATCCTGGAAAGAATACCTTTCATCTTGAAACCAAGGATGGTCGTTTTTCTTCTAGCACTGACTTAAGCTGCTTACAGTAGATCTTTGTTATCATTTGGTTTGGGTTTAAAAGTTCAAAGTGGACTAAACATTTCATATCCCACCAAACAAATAACAACACTTTATGTGGGTGAAAACCTTTAGCTATGAGTGCCGATGTTTCTCCTTTCCATTACCCACTGTCTTTGGCACTTGACATCTTATAGAGAACCCATTTCTCATCACTATTCGATCCAAAACAGGTTCATTTGTGAGACGTAACAGCAAAGAAGAACACACATTCGCTCTGTGTGTGATTACACTTGGAAGTTTTGAGGAACCCATCGACCCAATTTGTTAACTTTTCCGATGGCGCATAAGTGTTTGTGAGTGGTTGGATGACCAAACCCAAGCTTCTCTGCTAGTTCATCAACAGTTACAGTGTGTGTAAAAGAGTAGTTGAGCAGTTGGATTCAGAGAAGCCAGCAGCAGTCACAATTAGCTCCCCATTCAGTTTGTGTAGTAATCAATTACTGTGTAGTATAATGTAATATGTCCATGTTACTGAAAATCCAGGAAATCTGAACAATAAATTTTTCTGTGAGGAGTAAAGTCAGGAGGTATGGGAGACAAAGAGAACTTTTTTTTTTTAATCCATATGACTTCCACATGATTACAGCCATTTCATAACTTACATTATGCAGTATTATTAATTTCAGTATGCAAAATTATATGTACATCTTTACATCAATATGTATGCTCAGCATTACACAATATAATTGTATATTCATGAATTGATGTAAATAATGAAAGCTAACTCATCAGGTCACTGGAACATAACAAGTACATCTACAATTCAACTCTATACACACAAAATTCACTCTTTATGGAAGGCCTGAATAGGAACAGGATTACAGTAATTTGGTCAGTAAAAGTAAACAGTGAAATCATCTTATATCGTGTTTTTTTTTATAGAATTTTACCCCTGAATACACTCAAGCCAATTTAGGTGAGGCACTTGAAAGAAATTAAGAGAATTTAGTAATCTTAATTTAAGCAAAATAACAGTAAGTAAACTAAAATAACAAGTAAATATAAGTAAAATATTATCAATGTATAGCTTGTTAATGCGAATGGATATATATGTACTAGGTATATTACAGAATGATATGCTATATGAATAAATATAAAATGTGAGATTGTAGTAATTTTTGTGGATGAATGTGATAGTAGGCTGAATTTGAAAGAAAGTTGATTGTTGAAGAACTTAATTCTTAAATTCTTTTTGAATCTTAGTTCACAGCTCAACAGCCTACATTTATAAAATCTTGTATTCTTTAGTTTTCTTATCAGTGAATTATTTTTGCTATTTTTACACCCTCATCCCACTGCCTCCCTCACCCTTCATTAGGATCATGCATAAGAAACTACATCAGATTACCCTAATCTCTGTAAATTGCTGTCCTGTTTTTCATCTTATCTTATATTGCTCCTTATTTTTTTTTACTTATTTCAACTCTTTTACATTATTTTGCCAGTGTGGAATTGAGGATTTTAAAGTTTTAGTTGGTGGTTCCAACATGAGCCATCTCTCAGAGAAGAAAACATGGCATGTAGGATTCAACTTGGAAAATCAAGCAATATGACCAAACAGTTTAAGCCTACACTCCTGAATCAAAAGAGTAACAGGACACATCCCAGTTTCTGAGTATAGTCATTGGTTGGATACGAAATCTGGTCAATGGTAACTCATAATCAAGCAAAGTGTTCTGGTAACAAAGGAGTTCAGTTGGCTCCTCAGGGCCCTGGACAGTGTCTACATGTCCTTCATAGATAAACAGGAAGGACCAGAGACCTGAAAACCCAAAGCTTTGTCCTCTTGCTCAGATATCAGAGCATCTCCAGTGAAACCACAACTGCACCAGTTGTCCAAGTCTTTTTAAGACTGAATTCTTGTTTAGAATAACCCTGGCAAAGACCTTACTGTGCATTGGGAGGAGTGTAACAGCCCTATAGTTGTTGCAGTTGAGGCGGTCACCTTTACCTTTCCAGAGAGGGATAATTATACTTTTCTTCCAGTCAGTCACTATGCTACTACTCCAAATTGACCAAATGGTCTGTTGCAAGAACAAGACTGCAGCAGGCCCACATTCTTTGATCATCTTCCCATAGATGCCACAAACACCAGCTGCCTCCCTGCCCTTCAGCTGATTTTCTGTGATATGAACCTTGTCTATGAAGGGCAGATTTCAGCTGACCAGCACGTCAGTCATCAGCATTGAAGGTACTGCAGTTTTCAGAACAGTATTAGGTGGGTCCACCTTATACAACTCCTCAAAATATGATACCCAATGAACTATCACCTTGGATTCCTCTGTCAGGAGTACTTCATCAGATTCCAGGATACCAAGGGAGGAAGATTTGACACACAACACCCACCAAGAATTGTGATTCCTCTGTTGGCAGTATATGAGTCAGAAGTGTGAAATTGACTCAACCTTCTTGCAGAATCCTCAAACCTGCTTTTCCTTGTCAAACCTTAGTCTCTGAGTACCCCACATCTCAGATCCTGAAACAAATTTTCAGGGGTCCAACTCAGACTTACTTTGTGGTTACACCCAACCAATGCAGTGTAGCGAATAAGTCTTGCTTACACTGTTGTCATTGAGTCTGTTGGCATCCAGTCTGGGATAAGAGTCCCTGGGGAAGGTGTATTAATTTACTTTTCCAGTTTTACCCACTCTCTTTCTTTTTTGCACATCAGCCTTGTTTAACTTGTAAATTGTTATGTGCGACACAGTGAATAATTAATAAGGAAAAGAATTACTTTCAACAACATTTATTAATGATACTAGATACTTTTCATATACATAATGTACAATTTGTTAAATACAAGTTATGTGTTTGAATCAGGAAACAATAAAATTGTCAAAAGATTAAAACTGAAATATCTCATATAAATTTGGATATAATTGCTGGTTACAACAGGAATTATCTTTTCAAAAATTGAGTGATGAAAATCATCTTATTAAACAAAAGCCTAAAGGGACAAGAGCTTTGATTACAATGAAAAAAATTCCTATAGAGAGTTGAACTCCAAGGTTTATATATAAACTCACCAAGATGTTTTAGAATATTCTATGAGGCTTTTAGGTATAAAAATTAAACTTTTCATTTTTCTGTCACTGCTTATCACAAACTGATGTCAATGATGATAGGGTGGGAAAAAATTGTCACATATAGCCAAAATAACTGGTTAATATTGGTGTCAAATTTTGGCAATAGGCCAGCAATTTTTGGAAGCATTGACCCCAATGATCAACTAGTACTTATTTTATTGACCTGAGTTTGAACTCAGGATGTAAATATAGACAAAATGCTGCTAAGCATTTTCCCAGCATGCTAATGAGTCTACCAGTTCACTGCTTATACACTGGTTGATATTACCAAATGTAGAAGATGGTGAGCTGGCAGAATTGTTAGCATACCAGGTAAGATGCTTAGCAGCATTTTGTCTGTCTTCTTAATCCAAGTTCAAATTCCATTGAAGTTGACTTTGCCTTTCATCCATTCAGAGTTGATAAAATAAGTACCAGTTGAGCACTGGGGTTGATGTAATCAACCAACACCTCCCCCTGAAATTGCTAGCATTGTGCTACCTGCTCACCTATCCATCTAGTGGGCATACTAGCCTAGATTGACTACATTCTCACCAGAAAATGGAAAAGATGGCTGCTTATAAATGTCAAAACTTTCCCAAGTGAAGAGTGTATCCCTCAGCATAGTTTAGTCATTAGCGACTTCAGAATCAGGGCTAAAAAACTGCCAAGATAACCAGTGTGGAAAAGAAAGGTCTGGAAGCTTAAGGATCCTCTGAACAGTCAGAGATTTAGAGATGTGTTACTTGAAGCATTTAATGAAAGATGAGGATATAGTGATATATAACATGGAGGACAACTGGAGGTTCCTATGGGACAACCTGTTTAGGGCCACTGTCCAAATTTTTGGATGGTCCCTTTTTAACTGAAGGTGACATGGTGGTGGAATAATGTAGTTGACAGGGTCATTAGAGAAAAGAAACAGGACTGAAAGTATGTGGTAGCAGAGAACTGTATCAGATAGCTAGAAAAGATACTAGGTGACAAGTATATTTAGCCAGGAGAGAAGCAGAAAAGATGTTTGCCAATGTTCTGTGACACGAGGACCAAAGACTTGAAGTGTTTCAGATTGCAAGATTGTGTGAGAGAAAATTGTGATATGAAATGAGAAAAATGTGTCTGCATTTAGTGATTCTGCAAAGAAAGAGGCTTGTAAAGGCTGCTAAAGGCAGAAGAGTCTGCCTAATGTGAATTCAACAGAGGGACCAGCTATCCAAATAGACAATAGCTTAGTAGATAAAGACATGAAGAATATGAAGACAGGGAAGGCCCCTGATCCATCAGGAATCACCGCTGAGATGCTTAAAATATCTAGTGGTGTGGGCAGTCTAGTCATCCATATAGTTAATTGGGTTGTCCTGAGGGAGTCCTACTCAATGATTGGTGTAGCAGCACCATAGTCAACTGCTATAAAGGTAAAGGTGATGCCTTTGACAGAAATAATTACAGAGGTATCAAATTGTTGGACCAGGTGATGAAAGTTACAGAGAGGGTCACAGCCCAGCTAATTAGGAAGAAAGTTAGTGTAGTTGTTGGTTTTGTGCCAGGGAGAAGCACCACTGATGCTATATTCCTGGTAAGGCAGCTGCAAGAAAAATACTTTGCCAAAAATAAATCACTGTGCTTGGCTTTTGTTGACATGGACAAAGCCTTCAGCAGGTCACCTGCTCCCTTATCTGGTGGTCAATGTGGAAACTGGGGATAGATGAGTAGTTAGTGAGGGCTATACAAGCCATGTACAGGGATGCTGTCAGTAAGGTGAAGGTTAGAAATGAGTATAGCAATGAATTCAGTGTACAAGTGGGAGTTCATCAAGGATCGGTCCTCAGCCCCTTCTTGTTCATCATAGTCCTCCAGACAATAACAGAAGAATTTAAGATGAGTTTCTATGCTGATGATCTTGTTTATATAGCTGAATCACTACCAGAACTAGAGAAGAAATTTCAGGTGTGGAAGCAAGGTCTAGAATCAAAGGGCCTTATAGTCAATTTAGCAAAGACCAAAGTCTTAGTAAGTAGGAAAGCAGACAAATCACAAATCTGTTCAGGGAGATAGCCCTGCTTGATATGTAGAAAAGGCATGGGTAGAAAATCCATAAGGTGTACCTGGTGCAAGCTATGGACACATAGTGGTGCAGCAATATCAGAGGAATGTTAACAGAGAAAATAGTTTTTGTGTGTAGTAGATGTACAGGTACAATGAACACTAAAAATGTACAGAAAATAGACTCTGTCAAATGCCAGTGGGGATACTTAGTAGACATCTGTTATCTAGTTGACCATGTCAGCAGTAGAAGTGACTGCTCCAAGGGCATAGCTGCGAGAATAAGAATAGGCTGGGCAAAGTTCAGAAAGCGCCTACCTCTGTTGGTAACAAAGGGTCTCTCCCTCACAGTGAAAGGCAGATTGCATGATGTCTGTGTGCTACATGGCAGTGAAACATGGACTGTTACTGCAGAGGACTTGCAAAGGCTTGAAAGAAATGAAACTAGTATGCTTCACTGGATGTGCAATGTCAGTGTGCATGAATGGCAGGGTGTAAGCATCTTGAGAGGCATAAGAAGCATTAGATGTGGTGTACAAGAGAGAAAACTGTGCTGGTATGGTTATGTGATGCATATGGATGAGGGCAGCTGTGTAAAGAAGTGCTGATCACTAACTGTGGAAGGAACCTGTGGAAGAGGTAGACCCAAGAAGACATGGGACAAGATGGTGAAGCAAGATCTTCAGCTGTTGGGTCTCACAGAGGCAATGGCAAATGAGACCTTTGGTAGTTTGCTGTGCTTGAGAAGACATGTCAGGCCAAGTAAAATTGTTATCACAGACAGTGCTAGTGACACATAAAAGACTCCCACTACACTCATAGAGTGGTTGGCATTAGGAAGGACATCCAGCTGTAGAAACCAAGCCAAAATCAGACTGGGGCCTGGTACAGCTCTCTGGTTTACTAGTTCCAGTCAAACTGTCTAACCCATGCCAACATGGAAAACTGATGCTAAATGATGATGCTAATAATGATGATTACCAAATATAGTAATATTATTTGCTGGTGGTTTTGACTTTCAAATTGAATTTGAGGAAGGTTATCTGCTACAAAATCATTAAGTGAAATTGTGGAAGAATCAAGTTTTGTTGATATCAACATAAACACTTCATCTAATACCATCAATAATAATAAAACTAATTATGTACAGTCCAAGCAACTGCAATTAAATGAACAACTGAAATTTGTCAACAATTTGCTCTCTCTAAAACAACAGTTGATTCATTTCCATAACCCAGAAACTTTCAGTTATCAATATGATAAAATATATTTAGTGAGTTAGCTATTAGCACCACTAATGAAACAACAACAAAAAAGAAAAGAGAAAAAAACTATAAAGCTCTTGGGAAACCTATCTCAATTTTCATTTGAAAAAATTACCTTAATATGTCATACCATATAAGTCATTTCAAAGAAAAACCATTGTCCAACATATAAACACTTGTGATTATATAAGGAAAAGGGAGTTATTGATGACCAATTTTTGCTAGCTGGTTTATGAGGAGATTCAAGTCCTGTCTTTCTGTGAGCTTCTGAAAATTTTTACACTGCTTATGTTTGACCTCCAAAAAAGCTATTTCTCACAAAGCAGGATTAACTCCGCCTATACTCTTTCTAATAGAAGAATCCAGGAAACATCACTACCCACTCCATGGATGGAACAATTAAAATCTTTCAAAATACCAATAAAAGAATCAAAAGAGGAAGCAAAGAAATACCAGATACATTATAAAATCAAACCAACTGGGTCAGTTATACAGATGGCTCACACTCTGAGAATGGAGTAGTATTGTGGGGCTACTTGAACCTTTCAAAATAATAATGCAAATATAAGCTTCAGATTGCATCATAATTTTACAATGCTTGATGCCAAGTGGTGAGGTATGATAATATTCTTAGATGATTCTGCCACAGAAATTCCATGAAACAAAAAAAGGGTTCCTTCAGGCCAATAACTATTCCAATGAAGAAAAAACAGTCAAGTTGAAATAATTTTGAACATTTTTCTGAAATTAGATAATTATTTAGTGGAAAATAATAAGCAAGTAACAATTATTTGACTATCAGGACATGCAGATATCAAGAGAAACAAGAAAGTAGATGGATTAGTAAAACAAGGAGTATAGATTATTTTTCAAATCTTTCATAAGTTAAAATCATTCAGCAAAAGTATAATGAGTCAAGCGGGGTGAATATGAGAAGAATCAAGAGACAAACAATTGAACTTCAATTCCCCATTATCTCAATTAAATCTATCAAGGTATAAATACTGCGTATCTAGGGCAATGTCCCTGCTTGATATATAGAAACGCTGTGGTAGAAACCCCATACTCTATACAGTGTACCCAGTGCAAACTGACACAAGAGATGCAGCAGTATCACAGGAAGTTGAACAGAGAAAGTAGTCTTTGTGTGTGGCAAATGTGCAGTTACAATAAACACTAGGAATATGTAAACAATAGACTTCCTCAAATGTCTAGGGAAATCCTTAGAAGTAGTAGATAACTTCTGCTACCTAGGTGCCCAAGTTAGCAGTGGAGGAGAAAGCTCTGAAAGCATAGTTGCAAGAATAAGAATGGGCTGGGCAAAGTTCAAAGTGCTGCTAACTTTGTGGATAATGAAGGACCTCTCCTTCAAAGTAAATGGCAATTTGTATGAAGCATGTGTACAAATAGCTATGCTACATGGTAGTGAGACATGGAGTGTGACTACTGAGAACATGTAAAGGCTTGAAAGAAATGAAGCCAGTATGCTCCGCTAAATGGGTAATGTTAGTGTGTGTGTAAGACAAAGTGTAAATGATTTAAGAGAAAAATTGGAAATAAGAGGCATCAGTTGTAGTGTGCAAGAGAGAAGACTGCACTGGTATGGTAATGTGATACGTAAAGATGAACAGCTGCATAAAGAAGTGTTTATCTCCAATTGTGGAAGGGGTAGATCTAGGAGGATGTGAGATGAAGCGATGAGAAAGATCTTCAGATGCAGGGACTGAGACTTCTGACAATTTGCCATGCTTGAGAAGATATGAAAAGCTAAGTAAAATCATGGCCATCTATACATACAGACATGTTCCTCTGTCAGCCAAGAGACCTTTGTTTTGCAGATGCTGGCGTCATGTAAAAGGACCTGTGCCGGTACTACATAGAAAAGTAGCCATTTGGGGTCACATAAAAAGATCCTGTACTGGTGGTGTCACATATAAAGAACCTGTACTGGTGCCAAGTATAAAGTACCCATGTCAGTGCCATGTATAAGACACCTGTGCCAGTTTCACATAAAAAAACACATAATACACTCTCTAAGGTGGGTAGCATTAGGAAGGGCATCCAGCCATAGAAACAATGCCAGAACAAACAATTGGAGCTGGCTGATCAGCTCGTCAAACTGTCTAACCCATGCCTGCATGGAAAACAGATGATAGAATATTCAAATGTTAAACTATTTTGATTTTGAACAGTAAGCACATCCTAATTATTTCATCGTTGTGTGCACAGAGAAAAATGTTTATCATACCTGGACAAAACTAATAAAACAATGATAATGAATGTTGGCTTCAAATATGTTATATTCCTCTGAACTACACATTACTTCATGAATAGGTCCTATGTGATCAACTTTATGCTCTTGTGGAGCCAATTTAGAAATCATGCAGCATTATTTATTCCAAAGAGACTGTCTAAAATTACCGGTGGCACGTTAGAAAATCATTCGAGCGAGGTCGTTGCCTGTGCCGCTGGACTGGCTCCTGTGCAAGTGGCATGTAAAAAACACCATTTTGAGCGTGGCCGTTGCCAGTACCACGTGACTGGCCCTCGTGCCGGTGGTACGTAAAAGTACCCACTATACTCTCGGAGTGGTTGGCGTTAGGAAGGGCATCCAGCTGTAGAAACTCTGCCAGATCAGATTGGAGCTTGGTGCAGCCATCCAGTTCACCAGTCCTCAGTCAAATCGTCCAATCCATGCTAGCATAGAAAGCGGACGTTAAACGATGGTGATGAATCTACCAACCAAAGATAAGTTCTTTCAATTCATGGAGGGTATAAAAAGTTCAACAAATGCAAAAACTTATAACTGTTTTTTTACATGTTCTTATTTCTCTCTTGTTTATATTTCGAAATTATTATTTTGTATAAGGGTTATTATATACTTTTCTCTGTCAATCATTGCTTATCACCTCTAAACAAACGTTTAAGTTGATGAAATAAATTTGACAAGATTATCTTAAGATATATATTTATTGATTGTACCATTTCACAAAGATAAAGCATAATCAAGATTGACGACCAAACTGATCGAAAGTTCTACCATTTCTTACAATATTACAATGTTACCTTCCTTCTGAAACCAAGTGAAAACTAAGTTACATCCACTTCTCTCCCCTGTACTTTGACTTCACTACCTGTTGTAGTGGCTGCTGCGACTCCTTATGCAACTGCCATCTGTGACTTTTATCTTGTTGAACTTACAGTTATTTTAATAGGTGAACAAACTACAAAATTGATGTCGACATTTTTTGAAATTCTATCGAGGTTTTATCTTGGTTGGTTTACCTCTGTATAGTAAAATGTATTTGCATCTATGAATGACCGGCCATTGATTGTTGCCATATAAGTGAATGAGTTTTTTTTTTTAATAACTTTTCCTTTATTTCTCTTTCTTTTTGCTTGTTTCTGTATCTTTCTTTTAACTTGAAAATCATATAAATCTCTGAATTTTATCAGCTTTATTGACTAAATAGTCCATTTCACATGATTAATCTCTAGACAAGTAACGGGAGAACTAGTGTTTATTTTACCAGCAGTTATCTTTCTATCTGTTTATTATAAGTGTAATTATTTTTTTAAAAGAATAATTATGACACCCTTGAACCCAGTTCGGTATCAGAACACTGGAGAAAAGGTAAACCTGTGCCTCCTTTCCTAACATGCACATATAAAATCAATGTTGTGATTGTATTTGTTAGTCAACCCCGCCGTTTTTTCTCTTTTTTTCCCCCCAGGAAATAAAATAGCACAACCCGCATGAATTTAATGACATAAACCATTTTTAGATTTGAATGTAGGAATATGTCATAAAAAAAATAACTAAATGTTAGATTTATTTCTCTTTTGCATTTTACTTCTGTTTAAATAAATGTACGGAATATTTTCCAATTAAAGTGTATTTCAAAACTACCAAAAACACGCATAGTGCTGTATTTTCATTTGACAGCATATATTTGAGGTTTTATAATATTTGAGATGCTATTTTGTGGCTTAAGTAAGGTTAATTCATAATTGGCCATTCATGTTTTTTTTTATCTCCTTCGTCTTGATAGGTTCACTTATTGAGCAGTGCTAATCAAAGTTTCTTCTTCCGTCACACGACCAATTCCACATTTTCGAGCGCCCCAAGAAACATCATGGCGTCGTTTTTCTTGCAAGCCGTTTTCGGACCACGTCTTTACAGGATCCATAAACCAAATGAAGCGGAGAAATACTATCAGTCAAAATATTTAGAAGCTTTTGGAGACAAAATTATTTCTTCTACTCATATGGTATTAAGTTTTTCAAAGTGGGCGTCACCTTTTATAATTCTCTATTTTTACCGTCATGGCTATTATACAAGTAACATGTTAGTGGTCGCTGTACACTCCTTGTCCGGAGCTGCTGCTGTTTATCTGATGGCACTTGTTATTCGAGGTCTAGGACGGTATATGGATGCAGATTATATGGATTTTCAAAGAAGCTTGACTACAGCGAAATCTAGTCCTTCGCGAAATAATATTCAAATGTTAAACTATTTTGATTTTGAACAGTGGGCACGTCCTTATGATTTCAGCGTCGTTTCCACTCAGAAAAGTGCAAGGACCATTAAATCGGACAAAACTAATAAAACAAACATCAATGAAAAATCTCTTTTGCGAAAAATAATGGATATTCCCATGTTATTGCTTGGTTATGTTTTTTTCAATGTCATGGGCAGAGCGCTCGTCTATCCCGGTTCCACTTGGGTCGTGAACAAAATGAACAGAAGCATGCTTTTATCGTATAGGGCAAAATTGGTGGAGGAAGACGGAGCGGTAAGAGCTCGAGTTGAGACTTTCGATAAAAACGGCATTGATACTGTATTTATTGACAACAGAAACAAGACCCTAACAGGCCAGACTCTCGTTATATGCTGCGAAGGAAACTGTGGCTATTATGAAATTGGTATATTGTGTACTCCATTTGAAAAAGGATATTCCGTGCTAGGCTGGAACCACCCTGGTTTTGGAGAAAGTAGCGGACACCCCTGCCCTAAAGAAGAACAAAATGCAATAGATTCGGTTATACAATATGCAATAGAGGGCCTTGGATTTTTACCAGGAAATATAATAATATATTCTTGGTCTATCGGTGGTTATGTTGCAACATGGGCTGGAATGACTTACCCTGATTTAAAGGCATTAATAATTGATGCATCCTTCGATCATCTCCTGCCTCTTGCTATCACACGCCTGCCTGCCTTCATGGAAAGTTTTGTAACATTGTGTGTTTATAAATTTATGAACTTGAATATAGCAGAGCAAGTTTTGCACTATAACGGACCGATAATTTTGATTCGTAGAACTCATGATGAAGTAATTACAACTAGCACTCAACCAGACCTTCTTAGCAACCGTGGAAACCACCTTTTGACACACATATTAACTCATCGTTATCCTAATATCATTAACAAGGACACTTTACAAGAATGGTTGGGTTATTCTGGCGTACAGAAAGCTACATGTCTGAGTGAACTAAGCTATACAGAATGCTCCTTATATTTGAAGGAACTACCTAATTCTTTCCCGATAAAAGAAGGTATTGATTTAACAAATGAGATGAAAAGACAGATGACAATATTTTTAGCTAATAAGTATATGATTGATTTTGCTGCCACTCACTGTATTCTGTTACCCACTTCTGTGTTCCAAGAACCCGAGTCTCTCCATTATTAAATGTTTTTTAAAAAATTTTATTGGCCTAAACACCTGTGCACCTTGGTTCTATTGAAAAGATAGATCAGATACTTTTCGATCTCTGGTTTGTCTTAAATGCGAAATTCTTTTATATTCATTTACACCGATGTACATTATTTATTGTTGTTATTGTTTATCATCTTAATAGGTCGATAAAATTAGTACCTATAAGTACTGCTGCGGTCGATTTAATCGACTAAGCTCCCCAAAACTGTGGTATTGTACCGATATCTGAAATATGGCAGAATTTGTCAAGCGCTGGCCAAAAATATTTTGCAGCATTCAGTTACGCCCCTTTACAACTCATGCCGGCTGCTTTGCCTTTTCGTACTTCCTGGATCGATAAAATAAATACTAGTCAAATAATGATGTCAATCTAATTGATTATCCCACATTTTCTCTAAACATTGTAATAATGTTTGAAGTTTGACTTATCAGCATTTCTGGTATTTCCCTATGACTGATGAGGCTCTGAATAATGTTACAGTTGTACTCATATTGTATCAATATTATGTATATATCGGAAAATGAGAGAGAAACGAAATGCAAGGAAGTTCAGCCATTTCTGTTACATTACAAGCTTTTATTTATTCATTGTATTCAAGATACCACAACGTTACTGTTTTATACACCAGCCTGTCTTTTGTTAATATTTGTTGTTTTTTTTCTCATTAATCTATATTTTGTAATATATTTAAAAACAGCAATTATTTACAATATATATTTGTATGAAATAAAAGACCAATGCATTATTCTATAATGATTAGTCTTGGTATTTCAACAAAATATTTTAAATGATATAAATTCCTTGATTTATGAATCAAAGTTCCATTCTATGCTTCTGAGCCAATCCACTGTCTTGAAAACTACATCTTCAGTTTCTACACAAACTTTTAAAAGAATTTCATTAGGGATACCTTGCCTATCATCTAAAAAAGTAAAATAAAAATAAATTCTCTGGATTTGAAGAATTAAGTTTTTAATCTGAAAGTTACTACTGTTGTTAAAATACTTTAAGCAATTTCTCTAAACTTAATATTTACCATATCTTAAGCTTTGTTCTAATAATGATTTTAATTAAATTTATTTCAATTCAGTGCTAATAAGGGGAAAATGTTATTACTTTAAATCCATGTTTGACTGTAATTTTAATTATACAAACTTTCTTTTCTGTTGGTTCTTAGATTTTAAATGTTTAAAGGTAATTAAGAACAAAAGTTGTAAACTTTCATTTGCTAAAAGTTATATATTTTGTCTCTTTCAAAAATTAGTGCAGATCAAAATTATATTTTGATTTTGATTTCAGTAAACTCCAAGTAAAGAGAAACGTTGGAATATGTGATATCTATGGCATGTTTATTTTTGTAAAAAATAGTTAATATTTTATTTAATTTATACCAACAGTGGCATCATCAAATCTGAGTCAACAAAGGGGCCTGTATGCTGCTGCTCAATCTTTTGGAAATAGCAGTCACACTCCATCTTAAATAAGGATGGACACATTGGCTAATCTAGCCCTACATACCACTAAAAAGGTGAGATGGCTGCAACTGAAATGCCTTTAATCATGAATCTGTTTAGTTAGCACTGAGCTGGAGCTAAATGTCGTAAAATTTGTTGATCAGCTGACTATTATTAACTTCTGCCAGTTTGTGTAAACACTAATTTGTGATAGATCACTAATTTATGGATTAAAAAAAAAGTTAATTTCATCTGTCCCATAGATGGGATAGCCTTTATTATTTTTTTTCTATTTTAAATGTAACTTTTAAATATTCTTTAAAAAAAGACTAAAAACGTTGTTTCAAAAAGTTTAGTATTGATACTAAGACAAAAAACATACAAAAAAGGTGTGGTACCTTCAAAATCGTGTTGATTTTATCTTATTGTATTGGAATGACCGTTATAATTTGATACAATGAATCTGTGTTATACAGTTTGTGACAAGGCTATACTTCTGAATTACAGCTACAATCAAGAACTTTTCTACATTTCTGTCTATTCAACTTTACTTACATGGTATGGGGTGACATTTGCTCAAGATGTTATGCAGTAGGGATTGAACCTGTGACCTTATGTTTACAAGGCAAACTTCATAACCAGTCTGTTATTTTGGGGTGTCCTGTGGGACGACCTAGATGAGTTATATAACGCCTATTAAATGCATACATATAGGTAAAAATTGCTGATTGCTATATGCTTTAATGCTGTTTTATATTTGTACAAATTTGATGTTGACCTCAATAATTATAACTTGTGTTACTGAAGAATGTCTGGTTATGCTCTTGCCATTTTTTTTTCAAATTTGTTTTCTTTTCTGACCTTCCAACTAGTTAGGTTATATAATGGTTAAAAATAGTTTCTGATTTTTTTTTTTCTTTTTTGAAGATATTGCAAGTTAAGTTTCAACTGTCTCAATCAATGAATTTCATTAAAAGCACTAAGGGTTATTAAATAATTTAGAGTTTTTCTAATTACATAAACTCTACTAATGAAGAAGCCATTAACCTAAATTATTTTGTTGTGAATTGAAGTATATACTTTAAATTACTGATATTAACACAAAACTCATTGGCGAAAAAAAATATTGTAAGATATCTTTTTGCTTTTGTAAACTGTTCAAGGGTAGCAATAGTTATTTCCCTTCATAAAGGCAATACTTTATTTGATTTAAAGATTGCAGTTATAAATTTATATCCAAATTCCCTCTTAATCCTCGTTTACTGTCACCAAACTTCAATGTAAGATTTTGTTTGAAGATTTTAAAAGTAGATTTATTTATTGATGGATTTGCTATCAAAATTTGGTCGAAGATTATTGGAGTAATACAGCTATATGTTTAACATTTGTGGTCTAAAACATTCCATATTTATCTTAGTACACTCAACACTTGGTTGTCATACAAATTGGATAATTTATTGATCTTTAAGTTTATTTGAATGAAAACGGATGTAATTGATCAGAAGTTATTTGAAGCAATGTTCTCCCTTACTAGGCTTTTTAAAATTGAGACTCTTCTTTTACTTTAGATATTAATTAAAATTCTCTTGCATGTTTTTTTTCAGGTGTTTCATTCATAATTTATAATCCAAGATTAGTATTTCTTTACTAATTGAAATATATTTTCACCCAAAGAAATTTATTGATTTTTGCATTTTCTTTATTTGATATTGTTTTGTATATTTGTTTCCATTTAACCCATTCTAATTTTTTTCTAACACAAATACAAATATATTAACATACACACATCTATCTGTATGTATGTGTGTGTGTATGTATACAGGGTGTTTGGGCTAGATTTAACAATTTTTTTTTATGCCTCCTTTTTTGAGGAACAGCTTACAGTATATCTGAACAGTCAATGGCATAAAGATAAGTTATAGTCGAGAAAAAGTTAGCTGACATGGAGGACTGAAAGCCATCTGAATATTGGAAAGAAGTTGCTGTATTAGATTTACGCTGGGTATTGAAATTCCAACATCATGACTGCCGTTCATTGCTCTGTAAACATAGTAACTAGGTTTGATAGGGACATCATGAAAACCGAGTTCCCCAAAACAGGTGGTCTTTGGGTGTGTCTCAAGTGAGGATGACATCATACAGTCCCATGTATTGGAACAGGGTCTTGGCTTAATTCAGATGGGTATATGAAGCTGCTGGAGATTGTTATCAGACTTTGGCTGGAGAAAGTTGCTGTTGAAAGGCCATATGTGACAGCAGGATTTGGCTGCTTGCCATACCTCTAGAACAAGTCAAAAGTGGTTGTTGGAGAATTTCTACAACTTCACCAGCCCCAATTTCTGTTCTAATCCCCACCGATTGTAATCCCAGAGGTGCATACCAACCGCTTCACTTCCAATATAAAGGCCAAAAACAAGGTGTTTGAAAATCTTCCCGTGGACACTGGTGAATGCATGTACCAGGTTCTGGAGTTGTCTTAAGGCTGTGGTGGAAGTGAGGGTGGCTACTTTGAGTAAATTGTTATTTCCCAGCCATTTACTTCAGGTATTCTCAATGGGGGTGTTAATTTGCCACAAACAAGTGGATATATTTTTTACATACTTCATGTAAATGTAAACATGCATAAATAATTACATTTTACGATGGCAGATTAACAAACGCATGGCAAAAACCACCCGGGTATGTACACTTACATATGACAAATTTAATGAAATGAAATCGGATGAATATTGTACTGTAAGGAAATGTTATAAATAATAGGGATATGGGGATCTTTTTTTGTTGCTGCCAGTTTTCTATTTCTTTAAATTTTGTTTCAGTTGTTTACAGATTTGATGTACCAATTTACTAGTTATGAAAAATTAATAAATAAAAGGTTAATAGATTTAAAATATTGCAAATTCTAGGTAACTTTAGCCAGTCAAAAGCAACAGACACATTGGTGCTTGTTACCATAGTAACAAGCGAAACTATAGTCTGCTGTCCGAACTACCATCACCATCATGTGTACCTTCTTTGGCAATAAGTCAAACTAACCCTCACATAGAGTTGTTTTTTTTGTTGTTTTTTTTTGTAATTTTTCGCAAAATTTTGTTGAGGACTTTTTCCTTTTTAAATTATATTCATGCCTGTTCGACCGTTTCACATGAATTTATTCATTAAAACTTCTTACAAACTTTCATCATAGTAATGTTTTGCTTTCATTTTGTTTATTGAAACTTCATTGTAATGTTTCTGTTTGCATTAAAAAATTTTTTTTATTGACAACTATTGCACAGAAAATACCTGCTCCCAAATCCCATCTTCAGATAAGAAAAAAAATTATCAAACTTTCAACTTCTGTAACATTTTTCTAAAACTCTTCTGGAATAAATGAATCACAAAATTGGATTTAGCATGAAAAATTACATTAATATACCAAATTTGAAAATTTTAACTTAATTTTAAAATTTCAAAACCAGTGATAGCAATAGAAAAGATCCAAGTACCATACTTAAATAGTATTTTATAAAATTTCCTCCTGTGTATGGAGGAAAATAGAATAATAAGGTAATCCCTAAGTGTTAGTATGCTTATTTTTAAAGGCATTTTAAAGTTGGGTTTTGAATAATACAGACTGCATTATTCAGGTCATTTACAATGGCAGGAGATACTTTTTGATTAGTAACAGATACCACAATTAGAAGTGAAAAAATATCGTTAATTGACCCGAATAATACCGTCTACTGCTTTCAATTTTGCCCTCTTCACCCCCAAAAGAAAAACTTAAAATGCATCTAATGACAAAGATAACACTTAGAGATTACCAACAATAATAGTTAGTTACCAGATCTATTGGCACATGCCAGTCTTTGAACAGTAATTGTTACAAGCTTGTACTGCTTAATTATTACTATATTGATAATGATATTCTGAAATTTAATGGTATTGTGGTAATATTAATAATTGCATAATTTATGTGTATTGTGATAATAATTTTAACTAAGTTTTTTTCATTCTATTTTCATATCATTTGCTTCATTAATCAGGGCTTTTAAAAAGATGTGGAGGAGTATTTTGTAAGAAAGCCCACTTGATTGAAAACGGCCAATGCATATTATTAGTCTCACACTGCATAAGCAATATATATCATTTAACATCCATCTTCCATGGGTTGGATATTTTGTTAAAAGCCGACAAGCCAGAGGAGTATGTTACCCTGGATACTTTGGCATGGTTTCTATGGCTTGATGTTCTGCCTAACGCTGACCATTTTATGGAGTGTGTTCTGGGTGCATTTTTTGTAGCTTCAGCACCAGTGAAGTTACCAAGTAATTCAATAAGACAAGACGCCTTGATTGAGTTGAGTGTAGTATTGAGAGAGTTAGCTTTGTGCCAGGTGTTTAGAGGCTAAAGTATGATAGAGGGTTGTAGCAGGAATATTTAGCAATCAGATAACTATATAGCTCAAGAACATGGTTGTGATTTGCTAGAAAATTACCTATATCGTCAAAAAAGATCTAACCAATCAAAACTGTGGAATTGGCTCCAACAACAATTTCATCATTTGGTGTGTTTCTTTCTGAGCCAAACCATCACTATATATGCAGTGCACCATAGCTACTATGAGATGGCAGACAGCAGCTGCTCCAACTGACAACACAAAAGCATGACCAGCAGCTGACCACAATGAATGAATGAATGGTGACAGCAACACAAGGACCAGCTAACATTGACTACTGCTACAGTCACACCAAGAACAATCAGCTTCAAACTTTATCGATATTTTGTTTTTCATAGTAACATTTTTTTTGTTTACGCAAAGAATATTTTTTTTATAAAAAAATCTCATCATAATCAGTGTTCCTATATGTAACATGGTCAAAAACGTGTCTTGTAGTGGAGACACAAGGTTACCCCAGAAAGGAAGAATAGAAGGTGATAAAGTGTTATAGTTTACTGCATAGGCACAGGAAGGTGAGTATAATAAAGGATAGGTTTCTAAGAGTCTGACATGTATGAAACCATACACATGAGAAAGAAAGAGATAGTGGGTGGGGGGAGGGGGTAAAGGAATGCACAGTGATAGAGACAAGTTTGGAGGCTAGTGTAACACTTGATGCCAAAGTTTGGTGCCAGTACCCCCAAGATCTTCCACACTGAATATTATTTTCATCTTTGTTCCAGGGAGTAGAGTTGTTACTCTCAGTTTCTCCCAGCAGCTCAGCTGTTCCATTGATGCAATCTTCTTGGCATAGCACTGCTCAACTGCCTCAAGTTCTGCTATCAGTTTGATTCTGTGAGAACAGCAGCCCAGACAACTAAGTACAAAAGTCCTCCATAGAACCAGCATAGTTTCCTGGTCTCTTGTTCTAAAAGTTCTCATAATCCATCTGGCCATTTGCCTGCACATTGTCACTTTCTTGGTGAAACAAGGCATTCTTGCTCATATCAATCCCCAGATCACACACTGTGCTTGATTCTGGGATTACTGCTCCTTTTGGGAAGTGTTGCGGTATGTGAGCACTAGCTAGCTGATAGTGGAGTGTTTGGAATTTCCCTGCATTGAATTGTATGCTGTTTACTTCAGCCCACTTATATATGGCATCTAGTCTTTTTGTAGATTAACATTGGAAAGTTCCTTGATTGTTTGTACTACAAGTGTAGCTGTCTGTGTAATTGGTGGCATGTCCAAAAGAGCATTGCACTACTCCAAAAGTCCCAGCTATCCCATCTAGAGTGAGGCTTATATTCTGCAACAACTTGGGTTTCAAGGGCCCACAACTATTTAATACCTTGCCAAAACACCTGAGGGATCTACATGAAGTAGGGGTAGATGTTTCCAAGAAACAACTTGACCTCCTGCTGTCCAAGGTCCCAGATGAACTTAAAAAGAGGGCAAACTCCCTCCCTCAACAAAAGTCATTCTCACAAGAATTGCCACTGAAGAGGTTATTACATTGGTAGTGAACCAGCATCGCTGTAGCCATTGGGCTGAAATGCATAAAAGAACATATGCACATATACACATACATATATATATTTTCTTTAATTAGCAGTAGAGGGAACCTGTAGAAGAGGTAGACCCAGGAAGACCTGGGATGAGGTGCTGAAGCACAACCTTCAGACATTGGGCCTCACGGAGGCGATGATGAGTGACTGAGACTTTTGGAGATATAATGTGCTTGAAAAGACCTGGCAAACCAAATGAGACTAACTGTGGCCTATGCGAGTGCAGCATAACCGGCCCATTTAAGAGTACTTTTCAATCATTGGGCAATAATCTGTGATTGCAAAGACTTGTTGAGTCAAGTGAAATTGTCATGGCTGATGCCAGTACCACCTGACTGGCACCCATGCTGGTGGCATGTAAAAAGTACCATTTAAGCATGGTTGTTGCCAGTGCCACCTGACTGGCTCCTGTGCAAGTAGTATATAAAAAGAATCATTCAAGCATAGTCAATGCCAGTACTATGTAAAAAGCACCCACTACACTTTCAGAGTGGTTGGCGTTAGGAAGGGCATCCAGCTGTAGAAACCTTGCCAGATCAGATTGGAGCCTAGTACAGCCTTATGGCTTGACAGTCTTCAATCAAACCATCCAACCCATGCTAGTATGGAAAGTGGACGTTAAATGACGGTGGTGATGATGATGTTTCAGCTTTATAGCTGCAGTCATGGTAGGGCACCACCATTAGCTGTGTTACACCATTATTTGAAACCACCTCTGATATGTGGCATTTGGTGAATGGGAGTTTGATGCTATGACTGTGAGTCCACTGCCGTAACCACTGGGCCACTACACCTCCACTATATATTATAGGTGCAGGAGTGGCTGTGTGGTAAGTAGCTTGGTCACCAACCACCTGGTTCTGGGTTGAATCCCACTGCATGGCACCTTGGGCAATTGTCTTCTACTATAGCCTCAGGTTGACCAAAGTCTTGTGAGTGGATTTGGTAGATGGAAAGTGAAAGAAGCCTGTCGTATAAATGTGTGTTGATGTGTTTGTGTTTGCCTCCACAACATCACTTAACCAATGCTGGTGTGTTTATGGTTGGTTAGTGGTTCGGGAAAAGCGATCAATAGAATAAGTACCAGGCATACAAAGAATAAGTCCTGGAGGCAATTTGCTTGACTAAATATGGTGCTCCAGCATGGCCGCAGTCAAATGACTGAAACAAATAAAAGTAAAAGAAAAAAGAAAAAGATATATAAAAATATATAATACATATATATATATATATAAAATATAAATAATATATATATGCATATATATATAATGTAAACAATATATATATATATATAATACATACACACATATATATATATATATATATATATGGCTATGTAAAGCTGCTGGAAACTGGTCATTCCCTGGCTTGAGAGGGTGGCTGCTAGAAGGCCATATGGTTGGCAGCAGATTCATCTCTTTGCCATGCCTCTGGAACAAGTCACAATTGGTTGTCAGAGAATTTCTACAACTTCCAGGCCCCAATTTCTGGCTTTCTAATTCCCCAGGATTACTATGTGTGTGGCAGAGTTGAAAAAGGCAACAACTGCTCTGTGTGCAATGCCAAGGAAATCATACATCTAATATTAAAAAAAACTGTGTCACAAAGTGAGGTCTTTAGGTTCAAACATTTCCGATCTTCTACATAAAATTGAAGACACATATCAGATTGTGCTACACAAACATCTGAGACTCCATCCCCTTGAACGGCCATCCAGTTTTATAACTAAACATTATGTCACCGATATGATAAAACCACTACTTCAAAGATGCAGTTACTTTAATAGCTGTCTTAATAAATTTTGCTGTACCTGTCTAAAAGGTGCATATCTCTTTCACCAGAAGCACTTGCCTTTATACCTCATGTTATCCTGGTTATTTCCCAGACCACTAATTCCATATAAATTACTCTGATAAACTCTTCAAAACTGCAATAGTTTTCACTATCTAAATTTTACCTTCAAGCATCAATCATCAGAAGTTCAAATTGAACAGCAGTTACTAAAATTTTGGGGGCATACATCTCCTTCAATTATCTATAAAAACAACTCATAATGAGGCATGGCTGTTCAGATTCTAGATTATTAAATGTGTAGTTTGCAAATATGCATTATGTCACAACCCCACACCCACCAAAAACCAAATAAACAAGGAATCTTTAAAAGGTATCAATCAATAGTTTCTTCAATAAAGAAAATCTATTAATCCTAAAATGAGAAATTTAGTTCGGAACTAATGGTCAAGCACACATCAAGTAAAACTTCTGAAACTAATTCCATCATTTGCTTGTGTTGTTGTCAGTTGTTTTCAATTTTCTATACTTAGACATCTATTCTTAAAAGAGCTAATAAACACTTGTTCTTATACTGATAACAGTAGCTTTCATTGCTTCCAGCTGTACATTATTCACTTGCAACCTAGATATTAAACACACTGATTCCATGAACAGAGACCACAAGAATCCTCCAATGGGGATATAATAATCTGGTCTCTTCCAATAACAAAACATAAATGCAACTCATATCAAGGAAGCATCATTGCACTACACATCCCTTAATTATGAGCAACATTCAGTTAGAGCCCTTAAAATTGCTACAAACCTATCCTAATGAAAGCATATCCTTAACGTAGGATCACATCCTAATGACTGGCCCTTCTCTTCAAGGCTAGAAGATAATTCAATCCCCAACAATTATTGATACTTTACAAAGCCTAGGTAAGTCCCACAATAGAATGTTACTCTCACATCTAGGATGGTGCAGCTGCTGTACTTTCGGACATCTTAGCCCACATCAAGAAAAGAACTACTTAACTGACTGGCAGAAAGTCATCCACTGACACACTTCTAGTCACTCACTCATAGGCATGATGTCATCTCTCTTTACTTTTTCTGTACTCCTTGGAGATGGCTGGGCACATGCCATCTGCACTCAGCTATGCCCATTTTACTCATCTCTCCTTCCATTGCCCTTATCGTTGTCCATTTTCCCAGGCCCAACACTAATCACTACACTCATTCCTTTTGCTCTTTGGAATTTCTTTTCTGCTCATATCTTTCTCACAGATGTTGATTAATAAAGATTCAAGGGGAAACTTCAAGATTTCTATCCTGCCTTTCTAAGAAGACCTGTTGGGTGTTGTTCCATCCTCCTGACCTAGCAAGTAAAGATTTTACCTTGCCTGTTCATTCCTATGAGCCCTAGATTTTGCTATATTATTTACATAAAATTTTAATTCATTTAAGCTTTT
>NC_142931.1:92026036-92028536 GCF_046866305.1 Octopus bimaculoides | reverse complement strand
ACACATTCTCCACGAGACGTTCTAACATGATCCTCGAAAGTATCTTCCCAGTATGTGCCAGGAGAGTTATTCCTCTGGAATTACCACACACTGATTTGGGTCCCTTACCTTTGTATATAGGGATTAGAATGCCGTTTATCCATTCCTGTGGCACAGAGGACTCAGTCCAAACTTGACACAACAGGCTATGAATTTCGGAGGAGATGTGATCCCCACCTGCTTTCAGAATTTCAGCTGGAATACCATCCAGCCCAGGAGCTTTGTTGGATCTCAGTTTCCGTATTGCCAGTTTTACTTCTTCAATGGAAGGCGCATCGTCCATGTGTTGCATTATCACTCTTTGGGGGATATTATTTATGACATCCATGTTCACTACAGATGGATTATGGAAAAGTTCCACAAAATTCTCCCTCCATCTGCTCATTATTCCAGGAGGATCCTTAATAACCTCATTTCCGTCTTTTGATTTCAAGGGAACATACGTTGAGGACTGCGGTCCAAAAGCTTGTCGCAATAAGCTGTACAAGTTTTTAATGTCTTTCCTTTCATAAGATGCCTGTATTTCCTCAGACAAATTACTCCACCAGGTATCTTTGAGCCTCCTTAATTCCTTTTGCAGTTCTGCTTTCTGCGCTCTGTATACCTTTTCTAGTTTTTCTTTGCCCTTAATGTTTGGACTCGCACACCTGCACTGCGCTTTCTTGTACGAACCCTGAATTTGAACTTAGCCCTAACCATTTTGTGATCAGTATCACAATCAGCTCCTCGCAATACTCTGAGACTACACAAATCCTGTAGGTCAGATTTCCGAGTTAATACAAGGTCAATCATGTGACCTTGCTTTGATCTTGGATGAATCCAAGTGACTTTATGTTTCAGCTTATGGTGAAAAAATGTGTTCCCAACAGCCAACCCTAGTTCAGAGCACATTTGTAGCAGGTGTAAACCATTTTTGTTCACCTTACCTATTCCATACCGCCCAAGTACATTCCAAGCACTATTGTCCCTGCCAACACGTGCATTGAAGTCGCCAAGCACAACCAACTTCTCATTCAGAGGGACTGAGAGGATACTACTTCTAAGTTCCTCATAGAATGCATGGATATTTTCTTCATTTGCTGAGAGTGTGGGAGCATAGATGGAGAAAACAGTCACAAAGCGTCCACAAGAGAGAGGGATCCGGAGTTTCATCATGCGGTCATTTATACTTTGTGGTTGTTCTAGGTCTTTCATTAAATTACTTCTAATTGCAAACCCAACACCACCCTCCCTTTTCTCTCCCTTTGGCCTCCCAACCCAGAACACTGTGAAGCCGGTTGCTCTTTCAACAAGATGATCTTCACCTGAACATCTTGTTTCAGATAGAGCTGCAATATCAACATTAAGACGTCTCAGCTCCTTAGTTACTAGAGCTGTTCTTCTTTCAGGCCTATCCGCTCGATCCAAGAGAGTTCTCACATTCCAGCATGCCAAGTTAAGTAAAACCTTTTTCCTCGCATACTTTTTATTATTGCTTATATTTCTTCGTTCGTTCCTGCTATATTGAACCACCGTTAGCCGCAGTAAACTAACCAGCAGAGTGCGGACAGACAATTTTTAATGCACCTTTTCTAGCACCTTCCCAGTATATCCAGGTGAGCAGTGTTATCCTTAAAAGGGCTGCTCAGACACAGGATTCTCCACCGAAAACAGCCCCTGTCCATGAAGACATGTTAGCGATGTTAAGATAAGAACCCTGCCGCCTTATGTGCAGATTTGTAACTGTATGCTTCCAACCGGTCAAGTCTGCATACGTCGCCACTCCTCCATCGCCACAGGACTTTTCTCTCCTCCTTTCTTATTTCTTACTCTCCTCTCCTGCCCTTCTCACTCCTTTTTCCTTCCTCCCCCCATCCATCCTTCCCCTCCTCTCTCTCTCTTTCTTTTCCCTAATTTTTTCTCGGGTCATACTAAGATGACTGTGATTTGACAGTGTTTTGTCTTGTTGGGGACATCTGTACTTCATTGGATTTTAGTGATAAACGCTTGTACAACACCTTTACCACTCTCTAGGTCAGAATAGTATAATCCAGTGACAAGCAAGAGCAAGATGACTAGTACTAAGTTGACTGCAGATTTTATATCAGAGTATCCTCTCCTAGGCTTTTCCTCAAAAGGAGACTGCAAGCCAGCAGTGGTAGATCAATTTGAATTTGGAGTTTTATTCTCCTATACTGGTTGTCCTAACCACGACCTCATAAAAAAAAAAGGAGCACAGTCTGCTCCCACAGAAGTCATGGACCTGGTTTTATGTCGGAGTGTCCTTCTCCTAGAAGAGTTGCCTTCACTTGGCTAATGGGCCTCATCTACCCCACATATCAAAAAAAAAAAAAAAAGAAAATACATAGAAAAGTCAATATAAAAGATGTAGATATGAAAGGAGAAATGTAAATGCAATGGAGATACATATAAAAGATAAAATATAATATATATAAAAACGATGTGTAAAAAACACATAAAT